>NC_037685.1:27372715-27541740 GCF_003255815.1 Theropithecus gelada | reverse complement strand
CTCCCTCTCTCTCCCTCCCTCCCTCTCTCCCTCTTTTCCTCCCTCCTTCTCTCCCTCTTTTCCTCCCTCCTTCTCTCCCTCTTTTCCTCCCTCTTTTCCTCCCTCCCTCCCCCCTCCACCATTCAGTGCCTTCCAGTTACTATAAAACCTAGATCCCCCCCCCAAAAGGTGAGTATTCCCAAATCTTAGTTAAGAAAAAACAAGTTAATTTCTTCATTGAGTTGAAAAGGGATTACTTAGTTTTGATGCTAGAATAGGTATTAGTGACTTAAATCCTAATTTTGCCTTACTCTTTTCTGTAAATAGCCAAAAAAGTGTTTAACATAAACTGGTTTGGGTTACATATGAATTGTGTGTAAATGGCATTTGAATAAGGTTGTATTAGGTGGCAGTAACTTGAGTTCTCTAAAGAAAAATATTGAGAAGTCTTCATTATCTTGTAATAAAAATCATTTAAATATAAAATTTAAAAATAAAACCTAATTTGGTACTTGAGCATACTATTATTGGCCAGTACTGGCTGAAAGCCATTACTGTACAGCTGTGAGCGTCCCACTATAGAAACCATCATTTCACCTTAAGTCATATTTCATCCAGACCTTAAGTTTATAGTCTGCTAAACTGATGTTTATTGCTTCACAAATGTCAGAAAATAATTTGTTCTCAAATAAGCTGGTTAAGAAAAATTTGAGTATTCCACTGTTTGGGTAATATGTTTTAGATAATTTGGCTAATCAACATTTTGGTACTTCTGCAAATAAAACATCAGTAAAGGAGCTTGGCTATAAGGAGTTTATACATAACAAATGAACAACTTATTAATTGAATTATTTTCTGGGGAAGAAGGAAGGAGTTTATCTTCCTCATGGTAATATAAATGTATTTTTTAACAACAAATCAATATATAGTGCACAGTGTCAGAAAACATGTTGTTACACTGTGTTCTTATCCTGCCATATGCCAGAAAACCTAAATATAAGCAAGATGTCATATATTTCTGTTACATTATAGTGATCTGATATGCAATTTTTCCGTTGTGCTGTCTTTCAAGGCTTTTCTGTTTATATCGAGTGATGGTAAACTAGATTATCTTTTTCTTACATCACTTTAGGCTACTTCAGAAAAATCAATGTAGAACAAAGAAAAATGACATTTTCTTTTCAGAGGACATTTAGTTAAGCTCTGTTTTATTTGATAATATGCTAATGGATATTAAGTATGTTTTTACACTTGAGTTGAAAAACTCGGGCCTTATGTAAATCTGAAATAATCTGGCTAGCATCTTCATAGCAAAGATTGACCAAGCATCTATGCTTATATCCATGTATGTATATTTATCTCTGTCATTCTGTCGATACACATTTTTGTGTAAGAATATATACACACAAAATTGATATGTGCATATTTATAAAATTCAGGTATCTGTGTTAATATATCTATAAGAATACCTGTATTTGTAGCTATTTTATCCATATATAGATAGCTAACATTACATATGATACAGTTGTAGAGTGTTGGTATTCAACTCATCTATCACTGCTTAAATGTTGAACCTAGACTTACCTTTGGCTTTTCACGTTGATAACCTGGAGTAGTAATGTGTTCCAGTTACCATAAATATATGCAGCTTGTTTGCATTAGGTTTCCTGTCCCTTAGACCCAACAATGCACTAAAGAACTTCCCATCAACTCCTGTGTGACTTAAAACTACTTCTACCTCTCCTGTAAATCAGTCCCACCATTACCATTCTTTAATAGTTTTTTTCTTTTTCTTTGTGTGTTTTATTATACACTGTGTTGTAGGGTACATGTGCACAATGTGCAGGTTTGTTATCTGTGTGTACATGTACCATGTTGGTGTGCTACACCCATTAACTTGTCATTTACATTAGGTGTATTTCCTAATGCTATCCCTCCCCCTGTCCGCCCACCCCCACAACAGGCCCCCGTGTGTGATGTTCCCCTTCCTGTGTCTAAGTGATCTCCTTGTTCAGTTCCCACCTATGAGTGAGAACCTGTGGTGATTGGTTTTCTGTTCTTGTGATAGTTTGCTGACAATGATGGTTTCCAGCTCCTTCCATGAACTTACAATGGACACAAACTCATACTTTTTTATGGCTGCAGAGTATTCCATGGTGTATATGTGCCCCATTTTCTTAATCCAGTCTGTCACTGATTGACATTTGGGTTGGTTTGAAGTCTTTGCTATTGTGAATAGTGCCACAATAAACATATGTCAAATGAAAATTGTCCAAGGATTCTGCCCTGAAATGAGAAACGGGAACCTAAACATCTACTTATTGAGCACTCTGGGTACTTACAGCATATCATCCATTTCAGAGGTGAACATGTGTCTATCGAAGGTACTTGTTTTTACTTAACGACACTTTGCTCAACTTTCACTGAAAACCACAATCTTAGTTGTGGGGAATTTTATCTTGCAATTTCAGCAGCACTCAAAGATAGTTTATCCACACTCAATCACACATTTAGATTTTCAAAGAAATCCAAGCTCTCCATTAGCAGCCGATTTTAGATTTACACAGTGCTAAGATAAACTCTTACTTACAATTGAAAAGATACAAAAATCATTACAATGACCAAGAGAGAAGGAGGCAGAATAATCTCTGCTTGTGTTCCTCATCTGCTAAAAATAGGAATATTTGCTCGATTGAATTTCATGCCTCGTAAATGAGATAACATTTTTATGGTATATGGTGAATAGGAGTGGGGTGAGAGGGCGGCATGCCTGTCTTGTGCTAGTTTTCAAGGGGAATGCTTCCAATTTTTTCCCATTCAGTATGATATTGGCTATGGGTTTGTCATAAATAGCTATTATTTTGAGAGAAGTCCCATCAATACCAAATTTATTGAGAGTTTTTAGCATGAAGGGCTGTTGAATTTTGTCAAAGGCCTTCTCTACATGTATTGAGATAATCATGTGGTTTTTGTCTTTGATTCTGTTTATATTCTGGATTACGTTTATTGATTTGTGTATGTTGAACCAACCTTGCATCCCAGGGATAAATCTCACTTGATCATGGTGGATAAAGTTTTTGATGTGCTGCTGGATTTGGTTTGCCAGTATTTTGAGTATTTTTGCATCGATGTTCTTCAGGGATATTGGTTTAAAATTCTTTTTTTTTGTGTGTGTGTGTGTGTGTGTGTGTGTGTGTGTGTGTGTCTCTGCCAGACTTTGGTATCAGGAGCATGGTTTCAGAAGGAATGGTACCAGCTCCTCCTTGTACCTCTTGTAGAATGTGGCTGTGAATCCGTCTGGTCCTGGACTTTTTGGTTGGTAGGCTATTATTGCCTCAGTTTCAGAACCTGCTATTGGTCTATTTAGGGATTCAACTTCCTCCTGTTTTAGTCTTGGGGGAGTGTATGTGTCCAGGAATTCATCCATTTCTTCTAGGTTTTCTAGTTTATTTGCGTGGAGGTGTTTATAGTATTCTCTTATGGTAGCTTGTATTTCTGTGTAGTTGGTGGTGATATCCCCTTTATCATTTCTGATTGCATCTGATTTTTCTCTTCATTAGTCTTGCTAGCGTTCTATCAATTTTGTTCTTTTCAAAACAGCTCCTGGATTCATTGAATTTTTTTTTTTGAAGGGTTTTTTGTGTGTCTATCTCCTTCAGTTATGCTCTGATCATAGTTATTTCTTGCCTTCTAGCTTTTGAATGTGTTTGCTCTTATCTAGTTCTGTTGTGATGTTGTAAAATCCTGTTTTTGACTCCACTAATTATACTTAGCACATCATCTCACTTTCTTCATTTCATTCCTTTAGATTCATTTCTATACTGTTGTTGCAAAAATAGATTTTGAAATACATTAAATTTCTCTGTGTTGATGTACTTTTAGAATACTTCTAACATAATATGTATTAGTTTGGGCAGGTTAGTTTAATGTACTCCAAATGATTTCAGTGTAGTACTAGATGTCAGCAAACCTATGGTGTGTTGATTTGACTTATGGTCTGTTTTAGTAAATACGCATTTATTGAACACAGTCATTTTTGTTAGGGTTGTCTCTGGCTGCTTTTTCATTACAATCGCACAGTTCAGTAGTTGTGACAGAGACCTTGTAGCCCACAAAGTTTACATTATTTACTATCTTCCCTTTTTTTTGAATAAACAAGTACGTACCATTTATTTATCACAATTAAAATTTTCTGTTGGCAAAAATATTTTGAATAGGCATAAATTTTGCTGGAAATTTTTCTGTCACATGGTTATTCAGGAAACTTGTTTGATGGTCTCTCTGCCATCTTCAGCATGTAACTACCAAGGTTTGCTGACATACTTTTACCCCAGTCAGATGAAAGAAATAAAAGCACAGAGGAATGGATGGGAATATTTCATGTGTCAGAACTGAACTTACCTAGGATAAATTTCACTCACAGTTTTTGACTGGAAATCAACTGCTGGCCTTGTTCAGATACAAGGGAGAATGAAATAAGTAGCCCAGTTGTGTACTCCAGAAAAGAATACATATTTTACTGAACACCCTGCAGTATTTGCCGCAGGCTGTCTGTTAGATTGTTAATCTCGAAATACCTTAACAATGTGATTTTTCTAGGCCTCTAACTGAACAGTCTAACAATGCTGTAGAAAGTCACAAAACAAGGTTAATTTTTGACACAATACAGAAAGGCATCAGATTTCAGTGGGATTTTCAACTTGTTCTAAAAATCATGTTAGAATTCTCTGGTGTTAGAATTCTCTGGTGAACTCTCATACTTCCAAGTAACAATTTCAAAAACTTTCTTTACTTTATTCAACCTTTCACTTCTCTTTCAGCACTACCATCCCCCCTCTGTCTTAGATAACCTTATCGCTGGCTTAAAGGGGAAATATAATTCATCAGATGGTCAGTCTTGAAAACTTCTGTACCAGTGATATCAACTTACTTGCATCTGCAGCCAACCTTCACTTCTTCCCCCCTCTAACAAAATGGGAGTTCTTTCACTGAAGGACAAAACCTTTACTTGTACTGGAGATCCTATATTTCTTACTAATTAAGAATATTACATAGCTGACATATTATCCACCTGACAATAATTCCTCTGATAATAAGCTATGTAACTGATATTCATTTAAAATATAATTCTCAAGTTATAACCCTTTGGATAGTCTATTTCATCTTAAATGAAACCAAATAAATGAAATTTTCCAGTCATTACCTTATGTAATCATCTTTACATGGCCTCTAATTTATGGCATTCTTTAAAACTAAAACTTAACTCACTGATCTCTACTTACATGATCTTTAGACACAACAATATAGAGATGGTCTTTGTATCATTTCCTTTCCCCATTGTCTGCTCCAGTTTCATGTATCATATTGTACAAAACTACATTAATTGCCATTCTGTTTATTCTCCCCATAGTTCTTCCTTTAATGTTACATAGCTCAAGAAATGTATGGACACCCATTTGATTGAAATGGGAATCGGCAAACCCGGGGCCCATCTTCACAACTTTCTCTACTCTATCTTCATAATACATTTTTAAAACGCATATCAATGTCAGAATATAGTCTTAAAACACCTCAAATTTTGTACAAGTGTTTTTTTTCTACTTCTGCTTTTTTCTATTTCGAGCTATTGTCATTTACTAGAAATGATAGAGTAATCTTATCTGATGACATCCATCAGTAAAGCCACCCTTTCCATTTCTGTTCCCCACAATGTAGGCAGTGCAACAGTATTCACCGGCAAGACGATTACTTACCCACATGAAAATTTACTATTTCCCTTTTCACATTCCACAAAATGTTTAAGACAAAGTTGTCCCCAATGCTGTTACTGTTGAAAAATGTTTATATACTGAATAATCAAGTTATTTCCTATCCTGAAACTCGCCCCTTGTAAGCCCCCCTACATTTTAGCTTCATGCATCTGCTTTTCTCCATGGCCACCTTTGTCCATCCTTTTTTTTCCTTCCGTTATTGCATACCATTCCACTCTGAACAGTTTAAATCTGCTTAGCTACCAGAACTCAGCTCTAGAATTAGTTCCTCAAGGAAAGTTAGAATTATACCAGGTTTTTGTTGGAATCAAACTAAATGACCATTGGTGATAGACTATATAGAGAAAATGTGGTATGTATACACCATGGAATACTATGCAGCCATAAAAATGAATGAGATCATGCCCTTTTTAGGGATATGGATGGGCTGGAAGCCGTTATCCTTGGCAAACTAATGCAGGAACAGAAAACTAAATATCACTTGTTCTCACTTATAAGTGGGAGCTAAATGATAACACATGGACACATGGGTAGGCACAGCACACACTGTGAGGCCTGTCAGAGGACAGGAGGCGGGAGGATAGAGAGGATCAGGAAGAGATAATGGATACCTGGGTGATGGGATGATCTATGCAGTAAACCACCCTGGCACATGTTTACTAATAAACCTGCACATCCTACACATGTTCTCCTAAACTTAAAAGTTGGAAATCTAAAAAAAAAAGTACATACTCTTTCCAGCCTTACTGACATAACACAAAAGTCAACTCAAAAAAATTCTGTCAACAAAGTTTTACTAATAGTTCAAATGATATGAACAATCTCGGACTACTGGTTAACAAACTGTGATATTTGAGACTAGCTTTTTGGTTTCTTTCTTCCCACATTAGGACAGGCTCTTATTCAGATTAATATGCAAGTTTCTAAGATACGTTTCAGGGTACCACCTGCACAATGTAGTGATTTTAGCTGTGCGAATTTTTTTTTTTTTTTTTTTGATACGGAGTCTTAGTTCTGTTGCCCGGGCTAGAGTGCAGTGGCACAATATTTTATACTCTTGGCAACTACAAACTGCCACTATTTTCTGGCTTTTCCTATATTGCGTAAATTTTGTTTGTTTTTAAGCCACTTAGACGGACAAGATACATTCTGCTCAAAATATTTCACGGATAAATCTCAGATTTCCACTAGTATATACCATCAGGAGGTCAGATTAGCATGTTTAAAAGCAAAATCGATCACATCATTTTAATTTATGAGCATTTCTAGGGGAAATAGGGAATTTGATTTTATTCAAGCTATTTCTCCTTTTCGATCCACATTCTCAGTTTGGAAGATCCTAAATGTGTTTTTTATGAACATATTTGGAATATATTTATATCTATCTCTATATGTGCCTCATGTACTTTTCATGGTTTACTTAAAAAAAAAATTGTCTCCTGTCCATAACACCATTGTCCAGTGGTATTTTTTTCCCTAGATTTTACCGCAGCTGCTTCTGAGAGGAAAGTACTGATAAACTCACATTGTAAAGGTGTCGTCAACCTTTGCTCCCATCTCTAAAACTCATTTGCAATCTTGCGCTACGCCTAATTTCAACTCTTATGTTGATGTGTTTGTGTGTGTGTGTGTGGTCATGTTTTGCAGTATCCGTAGTAGGAATCTTACATCATGTGCTATTGGAACGTTTCTGAGAAACCTCATTCTGTAGGACATCTTTTATTTAGTATTCAATATGAACTTTAACCTGAATATTGCAGTGAGTGTCATAAAACTGGCAAACATAAATTAAAATAAGCTTACATTTGAAAATAATTGCTGTAGTCAATGCCTCTAGTATTGAATAAAATAAGCAAAATTTTTAAAAGGACACAAAAGAAATAGGCTTTGTGCCTTTAAATAGATTCATGTATCAACTGGAATCCCATATTAAGTCAAATGCATTTCTTTAGATGAGTTATTTAACATACATGTTGTCATAATGGTGACACAGTATATTAGTTTAGAAGAAAAAGCAGTTTTGGAAGATAGACCTGCTCAACTCTAATAACTGAATAAATATTTTTTCAATTGCATAGCCTAAGCTTTCTGTGTTCTAAAATCATTCATTTAAATGTGTTATTAAGAGAAACATTCACTACGTTTAAATGATATTTAAATGCTAACTTTGACAGCATCAGCAAAGTAAAAGAGAAAGGAAACATTAAAAGACCAAAGAGGGAAAGAGCAGCCAGCCATGTTAAATTCATAACATACACCAAACATTAAAAAATATGACTGTCAAATAAACATGGAGGTATTTTCTACATTTGTGATATATTTACACTTAGTTTTTCTTTATGAATCATAAAGACAAAATTGAAAGTCACATTTCACTTTTGAGTGTATTTTGTATTTATATACTAAAATGTACTTTTGTTTGTTTTGATTTAAAAATAAAAAGAGATCCACGCTTCTCATAGGTTTACTAGATATTTTTTTCATGAGCCAGAAGGTCGTCATCCCTAGCTGGGAAAAAACAAACCACATTTAAGCTCTTGAAGTTGACTTTTTGTGAAAATAAGGAACAAATAAGAAAATTCTCTTATTCTCAGACTCCCTAACGAGGCAATTTCTCCAGAATCCTTGTTGTGAAAGGTTGGGGGAGCTATAGAAACTAGACACTTTAAGATACTAAGCAAAAACAGTATATGTGAGTATAGATTATCTTTAATATCGCTACCAAACCTGATTCTGTATGTTCCTGTGATAGTCTTTTATAATAATTTAGCTAATAATGGAAAATGCAGTTATCAAAATATTACATAACTATATCCCATCGTGAACTTACGTTACGCTACCCAGTCCCTCCATCATCCTGTTACACATGGATTAATTTACTAATCTTAGTTTCTCTTTATTCTTCTCCAAAACTCATTGAAAACTTGAAAATTTGC
This sequence comes from Theropithecus gelada, assembly GCF_003255815.1. Lineage (NCBI taxonomy): Eukaryota > Metazoa > Chordata > Mammalia > Primates > Cercopithecidae > Theropithecus > Theropithecus gelada. The sequence goes on along the minus strand of NC_037685.1, from coordinate 27,533,054 downwards.
TTTTAAATGACTTACGGACATTTGATACACAATTCTAACTCATTCTTTCAAATATGCCTTTTAGGTTTTTTGTTTTCGTTTTGTTTAAATCTCCCTTTTCCACCACTTTTTACAGATAATAAGCCTTGGATATTTCATGTAGTTTAAACTCAAATTTGACAACTAAGCTTTCAGCTTCTGGAAAACAAACATTTTATTGATCTTGGTATGCTCACAGTATAGTACAGTACTTTTCCTACATAAACACAGGTGTTTTAACCCTCCACGTGCTGAACACATGATTGCATAACGGAACTGCAAATTATCTAGGTCAAAAGATTTGTCCAAGTAGGTTTACAGTACCATTTTTTAATCTCTGCAACTTCATTTTCTCACTTAAGAGGAAGACTCTTCTGAAAAATATCGAATGGAGACTTTCCTACAGTATTATCATAAAATGTTAAATATTCCCAGTGTTAAATATTTTTTTATTGAACACTGCAACCATCTTCAGAAAGATGGAAAGAAAAAGTCCAAATTGATAGGTCTCCACCCAAATCTTATCTTGAATTGTAGCTCCCATTAATTCCCGTGTGTTATGGGAGGGACCAGGTGGGAAATAATTGAATCATGAGGGTGGTTTCTCCATATGGTTCTCATGGTAGTGAATAAATCTCATAAGATCTGATGGTTTCAGAAGGGGTTTCTGCTTTCACTTTCTGATTCTCTTGCTGCCACCATGTAAGAAGTGCCTTTCGCCTCCTGCCATGTATTCCATAGGGAATAAAATATTTAGCCAGGCACGGTGGCCTCACAACTATAATTCCAGCACTTTGGGAGGCCAAGGTGGGTGGATCACCTAAGGTGTCAGGAGTTCGAGACCAGTCTGACCAATATGGTGAAACACCCCATCTCCACTGCAATATATTGAGCAATATCAAACTGCTGGGATTGGTGATTTTCCTCTGACTAGGGCTGGTTTAAATGCTCCCTGTGTGGGCAGGCATCAATTGAGTTTGCTCTCGTTTTCCCTTTTTGCTCTAACAGGACAGCATTGAGTTCAGTGCCTCAAAATTGTTGTGTTCTCCCTCCCTCATTGCCCAGAGATGGTCTCCTCACTGTACCACGCTGCAACTCCCAAGGGCAGGAGAGGATGGGGATGTCAGAAATTCGGGACTACTTTTTTCTACCTCTTTACTGCTTCTTTCAGCAATATGAAGTTCAAACCACATACCATGAGTCCTCACCTGATTTTTGGTTCTTTTGAAGACTGTGTGTGTGTGTGTGTGTGTGTGTGTGAGAGAGATCTTAAATTGGTGTCCTTGTAGGAGGGATGATTGGTGGAACTTTCTACTCTGCCATCTTGCTGTTCCTCGTTACTACTAATGTCTAAATTTAGGGAGAATTTTTGTATGTTTGTTTTATATTTAGCTGTACACCAAACTCTAAAATGAAAACGTATCATATTAACTTTTTAATGCTAACAAGATTAAAATCTATGCCCATCGTCTCATTATGCACATGCATAGCAACTTTGTTGACCTGAATTGTTTGAATTTGGAAAAGAGAGAGCTGATGATTTCATACATTCTGGGTCATTTGAAAATTTCAGCTGTGCTCGCTATAGAGCTTACCAATCAACCCTGCCATCACCTAGGGCTTTTTCAAAGGCTGAGTGGTCATGAATTTGGAGACCTAGTGATAAATAATAAGTTCACTTGGCAAAAATAGCATTAGTTAGTTTATTTTTAATATTTTGTTTTACAGATTATGTGACAAACAATAGCTTGTATTCTCGGTGAATGAATACAACATAACTTTTAGAGTTCCAAGTTTGGTTTATATAAAGAAGAATATTATGTAGCATATTTTTGTACTCCCTGATCAAACCTTTGATTGTACTCCCTGATAAAAACTTGATTGACTTCTTGGTGCACTGGTGGTCACGAAGAGACATGATACTTAACGAAAATCTGGTCAAAAGGCACTGATGAATCAAAATCCGATAAATATATTCTTTTATTTCCTTTGTCTATAGGTTCAGCGTTTTAGGTAAGATAGATATTTATGAATTTTATAATTTAAGATTAAATAATGCAAAATTACTTAATCTAACAGTGTGGTCTTAACAACCAAACCATAGACTTAGCTAAGTCTATTTTTAGATAACGTAAAGTCTGGTCAATCCTAGAAAATGTCACCTTTTACTGTACGCAATTCTGCCCATTTAATCCTAGACGGTTTATGTGTCAGAATCAGAAGTAAATTTTAGAGTTACCTTTGACATATCATGGAAATTTTTTAAAGAATTACTAGTTTGAAAATTATAGTTTAAAAATGTATAACAATATGTATTCATAAAGTAAAAAATTGAAAAAGTTTGGATAATATGAAACTGCTTAGAAGAGACCTTTTCAAATAGTAAAGACACTTGATGAATTCCCCTCCTAATCTGAAATTGTGGCACATGTCAAAATTTGGTTTGTTCTTTCACACTGAAAGCCCTCAAACTTTAAATGAAATCTCCACCTATTTATATAGAGGTTAGAGTAGATACAGATATTAAAGATTCAACTGATTTACTTACAGAAAACTAGGAAATGAATATGCTGAAATGTACTTTACAGGTAGTAGTTTAATATACCACAGACACTGTGATAGGTACAAACTATAAAACATAACTGTTACTAATATCTCCAAGATTCCTACACTAGTACTGCTGTCAAACTTATTAAATACCTATAGCACTGTATAATATATGGTGTAATAGCACCATGTCATGGCTTGAGAAGTAAGACAATGTGTATTTCTGCCTAGAAAATATCAAAGGAGCAAATTTATGCAGATAATAAAGGAAAAAAAGTTACTTAATGGTTAATACATTATTGAACTAAAACTGACAGTACAAATTTCGTTATGATAGTGAAGTAGATAATAAAACATAAATCATAATTTAAAAGTATATTTACTTCTTACCTCTTATCCAGGGAATTGTCTTTCCCACAGCAATGATTCTGTCTCCCTCATCTTATTTACAACGGAAAAGCCATAAAATATAATCCTTCAAGTAATAGAGATTCTATACCTTCAGTGCGTATTTTGGAATTTTCCTACTCTGTTAATACCTGTTCTCATAGCAGACGTCCTCTGTTCAAATTGTTCACTTTCTTATAGCTTTTAATACAAAAATTTCTTTTAACTGGAAAATTTTTTTTTTTTTCTTGATAAACTCCCTCCCTGACGTTGTTTTCCTAAAAAGATAATATGGTTCTCTGTAAGGCTCAATTTATTTATTTTTTAAATTCTAACCTCTCAAATTGTCAGAGGTTATATAATCTGCTTGTCATTTTTAAAAACAACAAAAAAAATGCATTATGTGCTAATAAATCTGTTGTAGAAAATAAAATACAGAAGCTCTCTTCCATAAACTCAGAGGATAAAAAAATCATACTAAGAAGATACTTATATCCTACAGATGTGTGAACATCATGACTTTTAACTTCTACTACAATTATCCTTCAAGATAATATGGTAAAATTGAGACCACTCCAACTGCCCAATAGAAATGATGTTTGTTTCCTTTTGAATACACATAAATTGATCATCCCAGTCTTAAAACTTGTTAGAATTGTCTTATCTGAGTTCCTTTCTCAGGAAACCAAACATCATGACTTCCAGATACTGTAAAGGCACTAAAACTTAACTAGATCACCCTGTGTGGACAATGAGATTCCAGACATCTCATCTGTCATAATTGCCTAAATGACCACCTGGTTCCTGTTGACCAACTTTGTTCTTATCCCTCCCTAATTCCTATTCTCTCTCACATGGTTATATTTTTTCTCTCCTATATAAACCCTTAATTTTAGTCTATCCAGGGAGATGGATTTGAGAGTTATTCCCCAACACCTCAGCTACAACATTTGATTAAAGCTGCCTTCTCTGGCAATGCATATATTGCCTCAGTGATTGGTTTTCTGTGCAGCAAAGAACAGTCAGTAACCCCTGGTATTTTGGTAAAAAAACTTATCTTTTAATGGGTTTAAAATACTAGAGAAACATGGGAAAGCAGTTTATCTGTCTGATCCCTACTTTGAATGTATTTCAAGGGATTTAAGAAAAACAACCACAGACATTTTTCAAAACTTGATGGGTGACTTTTCTGCAATTAAAACACATTTATTGACCTATGAAATACTATTATTGTCTGTCCTTTCCCCTATAAATTTTAAAGTATGGTATATGTTCTAGTTTTCAGACTAATAGCAAATATATTAATAATGTTGCCAGTGTTTGAAAATCTAGGTAATGAACATGACTAATGAGGGCCAAGATTTACTTTTTAATTCTGAGTTACTGGAATATATAATGTTTAAACTTTTTTTTTTTTTGTCCACCAGTCTTTGTGCTATGGATGGGACAAGTTTCTTACCTGTTTTTACTTATGAGTAATCTTATTTTATGTAAGAATAACCTCATTTTATTAACTTTTTCCAGTTAAAAGAAAACATTTTGATGTACAAACGAGTAATTTAGTAATCAATGTATTTATTAATACATGCTTGTGTGTGCATTTTTTATATGCAGTTTATCCTATGTATAATTTACCTTGCACAGGTATGTGTGTTTGTTTTTGTTGGTATTCTCATGGTTTACTTACGAGCACAACCTCCCAAAAGCTCATCTCATAGTACATATCGCTAACGATATAGGGTTGCTATATCATATACAAAGTAGTTCTTCATTTTCAAAAAATGTTTAGTGTACTTTTGGGGAGAATATGAATAAAGTTATACAAATATTTCAAATGTACCATGAATATTATTGAATTGTTTCTAATCTGATTTTTATTTTTGGGGGGAGGGGGATACAGAGTCTTGCTCTGTTGCCCAGGCTGGAGTGCAGTGACTCAATTTTGGCTCACTGCAAGCTCCACCTCCTGGGTTCACACCATTCTCCTGCCTCAGCCTCCCAAGTAGCTGGGACTACAGGTGCCCGCCACCACCCCTGGCAATTTTTTTTGTATTTTTAGTAGAGACGGAGTTTTACCGTGTTAGCCAGGATGGTCTCGATCTCCTGACCTCATGATCCGCCTGCCTCAGCCTCCCAAAGTGCTGGGATTACAGGCATGAGCCACCGCGCCCGGCCTCTAATGTAAATTTTAACCCCAAATGCATTGGCTTTGAGGAACCTAATTAGTAATAAAGTACTGTTAGCATCATTGCCCTGGAGAGTGATACTGGATTACTCAAGCCTGTGTAAAATCACCAGGGTCTCAACTTTTATTAACATATTTTTAAGCAAATTCCTCAAAGCAGTGACATTTGGAAGATATGCTACAAAATTACAAATGATTGCACAAAGTTGTTGGAATCGTTTCTCATTTTTATAGACAATTTTGTTATACAAACAGGAAATCAACACATTACAAAACATCAGAGTAAGTCTGAACCCACATTACTATAGGCACTTACCCAGCTACTGGGTTTACTTATCGCTTGCGTACAGATTGCCTTGTGTTCCTTCAAACAAAACAGTCGTATTTTAATGTTAAAATGTAAGCATGCTGAACATCATCAGTGTTTCTCCCCAGTCTTTTTCAATATTCATTCTTTCTGTTTTCCTTGGGGACACAATATGTATTGCTGCCCTCTGGATAACTTAAGGTCCCCTCTACAGATGCTCCTGGCATCCAGCCAGAGCTCTTTGATTTGACACCCAAAGTTCAAATAGGAACATCATTTCAGTTTCAAAATACGGAAAGCCTGATAACAATATATGTGTATATGTGCGTGTTAATATACATAAATATATATACAAAAGACTCATTGTATTCTTGAGATAATGGCCTTCTGAGCATTGTTTACATTGTTGTTTTACAGCTTTAATTGACATATAACTGAAAAATAATTGTATATATTCCAAGTATATGAAGTTATGATATATGTATATGAAGTTATGATATATGTATACATTGTGAAATGTTTACTGTGATCAACTTAACTTGGCATATCCATCGTCTCATGTAGCTTCTGTTCTGTGTATGTTGATGTATGCTGAGGACGATGAGGATCTCTCTCCCTTGCTTTCCCTTGCTCTGGCTTTGCGTGTGTGTGTGTGTGTGTGCTTTTTATTAGGAAAATTTAAGCATTTTTCCAAATTAAAATGAATGCAGTGAAAAAACAGATCCAAAGTAGCAGTAGCTGTTATGTTTATCTCAATGTGTAATTAAAAGTAGTATCTGACAGGCCAGGGGTAGTGACTCATGCTTGCAATCCCAGCACTTTTGGGAGGCCTAGGCGAGTGGATCACCTGAGGTCAGGAGTTCGAGACCAGCCTGACCAATACGGTGAAACTTCATCTCTACTAAAAATATAAAAGTTACCTGGGTGTGGTGGCGTGCGCCTGTAGTCTCAGCTACTCTGGAGGTTGAGACCACAGAATTGCCTGAACCCGGGAGGTGGAGGTTGCAGTGAGCCGAGATTGCGCCATTGCACTCCAGCCTGGACGACAGAGCGAGACTCCATCTAAAATAATAATGCTGGGAATAACGCTCAAAATCCTAAGGAGATTGAACACTTAAAGGATTCTTAGCAAAGCAATTTTATTTGTGTAGAGGGGTAGTCGCTACGAGAGCATACCTGAACAAAGGGGCACGAGAGCCTTTATTTCTGATGCAAGTCCTGCCCCTGTACCCTTTCCCCGTTGGCTGGTGTTGGGTAGCACAATCTGAACTAATACCAGTTGGCTGGACATCTAAAGTTTCTTTAGAGAAGGTGGCATGTAAGGGAGAGAGGGAAAGAAGGGGAAGGGGGGTGTCTGCAATGAGCTAAAGAGCTAGTCTCCTTTCCAAATGAGGGAAAGGAATGTGAGCCGGTACTGACAAGCCTGGTACTGTTGCGTGTCCAGGCATGTAACAAAGGCAGAAAAGAGAAAAAGGGTTGGTGGGGGCGTACTATGAATTAAAGAATAAAGGATTGATCAGGCTGTTTGAAGTGAAACCTCATCATATCCCACAATAATATCTGACTACATTAGGTGTCCCAACTTTCTGTGTGGTATATGCTTCTCCTAATTATAACTTAGACTACTGTTTTTAAGAAATCAACATTTAAAAACTGGAAGATAATTTATAGTACTCTAAACAATATTTTTTTCAAAAATCATTACATCCCTTTAACTTACTCAGTTATTCTCTGGGCTTAGTCTTTTTTAATCCCTCGGAATGAGTATGCTGACTTAAACTCAACATCAGTAGATTTAAAAAACATGGTTTTTAAATATGGCATGGACTTTAGAAAACTGGTCATCACCTAGATGGAATCGTTTTTTTTTCCCCGCTCTAAAATGTATAATTGCCACGTAAATAATTTATTTTGTACAATTATCTAATTTATTTTTCTAGCTTTGGATGTTGCCCACGGTCTGTATTCATGGCAGCATAAATCATCGATATCTTGCCATACTCCAGTCTGTGTTCTTTCAGTGAAAGTACAAACTTAAAACCATTTGTAACTGATCTTTCACGCTGACTGTTGTCATTCTGGAAGATGGGCTGTGATAGCTGCCAAAAAAGCATTTTAGGACCAAGAAAATTCAAGGTTTGAGAGCCATGTAGAGTATGTATTATAACATTTTGTATTTTTGTCTGTATGAGACAAAACCGTGAAAAGTAGGCCAAAGGAACAGAAGCAAACTTAAGTTTTCTTCTCCTCCTGCCTTTGCCCTAGTGATAACTTCTGTGATTCCTCACACATCGATGAGACAAAACAGAAAAAAGACCACATTATTTCTCCCTAGCTCGTGAAATGTTTTATTTAATAATCTTAATGTTCATTTTTTTCTCCTGTAAGCACAAAGTGTATCACTCAAGACATTCTGCCTCTTCATTTTTTTGCAAAATATATGATCAAGCAGTTTTTCCTATGCTATGTAGCAATTTTAGCATCGTGAATTTATATTGTGAATATATACATGTTAAAAAAATGAAGATTCCTGATCATAGATTATCCATTCTACTCCATGTGACTAAAGTACTCTAAATCCTGGACGTCTTTTAGATTACTAGTTTTCATAGTTTTATAGCATTTATTGGCCTTGTGTAGTGACTAAATCATTCATGCCATATTGATGAAAGCAACTAAATAAATGTATATGATTCACTATGTATTGAGTTATGACTGTACCAATAAAGAGGTGAGGGTACTTAACAGGTATCAGCATACATTCTGTAATTCCTGTATCCCATGTAAGCTCTTTGAGTTATAATAAAAATACAACACTTTAAACATTCAGGATTATAAAACACATGCCTAGTCTACTTCTGGAATATTTGTGTAAGCCTACCATAAACTTCTTATCTTACAGTTAACTAAAAACTGTGGGTAAAATACAAAAAACAATATATTCAATGGTTATGCAACATGAACAAGAGCAGGTAAGTTCTGAAGCGAGTTAAAATTTTGAGGGAGCTATAAACAAGGTATGAGCACTGGATTTTGTGGCTTTGTCACTGAGAGAAGACGGCGGTTGTTTCATGCAAGAAGGCTTAAACTCCAATTAATAGTTTGCCCTCTTTCTCAAATGAAGAAACAGGGGGCAGAGTCCAGGCAACAATGACTGCATGAGTATAAGTCAGAAGAAAGTGGAAGAGGAATTGAGATTCAGTTGAGAATTAAATGGATGTTTGTAAATTTTTCAGTTTGAATGTAAAGGAACTAAAAGCCTCAACATTTATAAAGAATAATGTAGCAGAATCCACAGTCTTGATGCAATACTTAAGCTACAAACCAAAATGCCTGGTATACAAAGAACCAAGTAAATATGGGCCATTTCCAAGTAATAGTATAATTACCAGAAGGGGGTCCCTGATATAACGCATATTTTAGAATTGTTGGAAGAAGATTTTAAGAGTAATGATAAATATATTCAAAGAGGTGAAAAAACGCACATCGTAAAATAACAGAAAATCTTAACAGAAATGAAAATTATATGAAAGAACCAAAAGAAATGTTAGAATAAAAAAATTACGTGCTTAATAGCCTGATAAAATGAGAGAGAAACATGAAAATTAATGATTTTTGCAATCTGAAAATAAAACATTGAGAAACTGAACAGAATCTCAGGGACTTGTGAAATAGGAAGCACACCTCAATCTAAATACTGAAATCTGAAGATAAAGAACAAATCTTAAAAGTAGCAAGAGGAAAAATAACACTTTAAATAAAGAGGAAAAATTAAATTACGTTTGTTTCTAACAGGAAATTATGAAGGTAAAAGATAATTTAAATTTATGAAAGAACTGTCAATGCAGAATTCTACATTTAACAATACTATTTCTCAAGTAAGGCAAAATAAGACAAGTGAATATTTAAGAAAACTAAGAATTCACTGCCATCACTTCTGTATGACAGTAAGTGCTGACTGCAGTTCCTTCAGGTTGAAGGGAAATAATTAAAATTTTGATATATATCAGTAAATGCATCACAAATGTTAAATACCTGTTTAAACATGAAAAATTTTTTCTTTTTGTCTTTTGACTTTAGACTTTATTTGTAATACATATTATACTTCAACTGAAGTCATCTACTAAAACCTTATGTGGAGTTTACAATTTTAAAACTTACATTTTACAAATGTAAATAGCTTTCCATATAAAAAGTATCCGATATAAAGAATGAGAGGAGTATAAGCAGAATCCCATATTAGAAGTTTTTTATACTTTGTAAGGATGGATACAGCGTGAAATCCAAGTAGACTGGGAAAAGGTGTAAGAACATAATTTAGTACTGGCACTTTGGAAAATGTGACAGCCTCTCAAAGTTACATATACACCATACATCTATTATATAACCCGGCCACTCAACTCCTGGATATTTACCCAAGAAAAATGAAAAATACTCAGATTTGTACCACATTTTTATAACAGTTTTACCCAGAAGAAAATACAATATCTACCAATAAGTGAATAAAGGAAATGTGACATACAATTATTGATACACCCAACAACATGGATGAACCTCAAAATACTCAAGCTGAATGAAAGACGCCAGAAATAAGAGTAGATACTGTATAAGATAACTTACAGAAAAAGAAAATGAATATGTGCACACTAATCTGGAGTGACAAAGTGGGAGCTCTTGAGACCAGAGCTGTTTGGGGAGAGGGAGAGGTTACAAAAGAAACACTCGACAATCTTTATGGGAGAAAATGATTTGAATATTGAATTTCACAGCCCTCAAAAATGGTTATAGAAGAGGGATGGCAATCTTGAAGAGCATCTTAAATTGTGCCTATTGTGCGTTAATACATATGTACACACATTCCTGCATGTGTCGGGGATGTGGAAGTTGAGTTCATAGTATCATGTGAATAATGGCTGTATATTTGCCGAAAAAAGGCAACTCCAAAATCACAGTGAATTAACACATTAATACAAAGCCACATGTTCATTGTAAGACGTGTATTTATTGAACATCTCTATCATTTGCCTTCTAAGACTCAGAGTTGGGTATGGTAGTGAAAGTACTGAAGCACATTGCAGAAGAATAGAAACTCTTGTGTGGAAGAATCCCACTAAGTATTTAATATTTTACATTTTGTTCTTTAAGATGTATTTCAATATTACTACTTGTTACAGAATATTACTACTTGTTACAGATATATATCTGTATCAAGTGAAGGATTTTCCAAAAATTATTTTTTCGGCCTTCCCCTGCAACTCAGTTGGGTTAGAGTTGCAGAAATAGAACAATTAAACCCAGGTGTTAGATCGGTGTAGTAATGCTTTTCAGATTGTGAGAGATTTAGGTGGAAAATGAGGTTTAGGTAGAAAATTTGGTAGAATGCTGGAACCAATTGCATTTTTTTAAATCTAGGAAATTCCCTGTCGGTTCTAAATTATTAAAGATACTGAGCTGTGTTTCAATGTATTCACTTATTTTCCTTCAAAGTCAAAAAATTGTAACACAGTTTCTTAAACTGAGTGTTTCACACAATAAAAATACTCTGAAATAAGTGAAAACAATGGAGAAAACGAGAGATTTGTTAAATGTAAAAAAAAGATTACGGAAAGGAACAAAGGACACAATAAATCATGTATACATTCTTCACGTTGATGTAATTGATGCTGTAAATCGCAACACTTTGCGATGATGCATGTTTTTAAATGTATGAAAAATTGTGCCACAATTTTCTTGATTTGATCTCTTTATAATAATGTAAACATTTTGAATGCATTATGATAGAAATAGCAGAACATTACTTAAAGTTCTTTTAAAGCACATGTGAATGTAGTCTAAAACTGTTCTTTATTATCTGGAAACCTGCATTGTTTTAGAGAAACTTGGAGACATATCTGTCATGCACGTCCATGTGAAGAGACCACCAAACAGGCTTTGTGTGAGCAACATGGCTGTTTATTTCACCTGGGTGCAGGCGGGCTGAGTCCGAAAAGAGTCAGCAAAGGGAGATAAGGGTTGGGGCTGTTTTATAGGATTTGGGTACGTAAAGGAAAATTACAGTCAAAGGGGGTTGTTCTCTGGCGGGCAGGAGTTGTGGGGGGTCACAAGGTGCTCAGTGGGGGAGCTTTTTGAGCCAGGATGAGCCAGGAAAAGGAATTTCACAAGATAATATCGTCGCTTAAGGCAAGGACTGGCCATTTTCACTTCTTTTGTGGTGGAATGTCATCAGTTAAGGCAAGGCCAGGGCATTTGCACTTTTGTGATTGTTCAGTTACTTCAGGCCATCTGGTATACGTGCATGTCACGGGATGCGATGGCTTGGGTTGGGCTCAGAGGCCTATCTGTTTCTTTAAACGTCAATATCTTTTCTCTAGCTGATTCTTCTTTTTCCTATTTTTGCTAAAGTTTTGAAGTCTTTAAAGATAGGATTCTGAAACACCAAGCTGAGTTTATGACAACTACTTCTGTTCCTTTGGTTGTGTTATTCTCATTGCCAATTATCTTGTTACTTTTGTAACACATGTCCTGGAAGAGAAAAGGTGTTCTTAATCCACCTAAATCACAGAAAAATTTAGCATCTGTTGATGTTGGGAATACATCAGGCTTTACCAAGATGCTATAAAAATGGACTGGAAGAATGTATGTTGATTGTTTTAAATTAACTGTGAACAATACAATTGTTTATTGAAAAACTATAGTTAAGCATATTCACTTTTCTCATTGCAAAACTCAATTTACTTTTGCCTAAAGAAATTCCAGAAAGAAATTTCTTACTGTCCCCCATTAACAAGGTTCCCAGAACTCTTGTATTTCCTCCAGTCTATACAAGCTCCACATGCATAGCCTTTGGCAATCCACTGGAGTAATCGGTGCCACCTTTCAAAATGTTCCAATTTCAGCAACTTCCATTCTACAACATTTTCAGATAATCCACAATCTTCAGAACCTTTTCCTTTTTCCAAAACACTTTCAAGAAAAAGTTTCATGTACACCATGATATATTCAGAGCTCTCTAAACATTGGCATACTTTATATACCAAAAGTATTCTTCCTAGGGAAAAATTCCTAATGCAACACATACAAAATCATGTTGGAAGACATGAAATTGAAAATGGAGTTTGAACTTGCAGAAGGGATTTCAGCGGGTTATTTGTTAGAAACACCACAGGAGCATTTTGTGTGTTTGCGGTTTTGTGCTTTCTGGATAGATTAAAAAAAAAAATAGTGGGGCTTTGTGTAGTTAATTCTTCATGAGGTTTTAAATACCTTCTCTACAATTGCACATCTCATTTTAAAGGTGTGCTTCTCTGATGTTGTATTTAGTCTTTGCTGTGGAATTCACTAAATTAAGATGTTAAACATTATCCATCCAACTATGTTTAGCTTTATTTTAACATGCTAATGTCTTTAATTAAAGCTGCACCTGTTACTATCAGTGAATGTAAAGGTCTCATGTTCCTATCACAATTCTAATTTTAGAACTTTTTCTGGCATTATCAGCTCTGTCAAACATTTTCAATTCTATATTGATTTAAGCTAGATGTCAAGTAGCCATGAATATTTCTTCAAGCATCTCTTGTTGGTGTTACTGTTACCCTCCTTGCTTTGCTTTAGTAGAAAGTTTCCAATGAATTATTGGGACATTAGGTTTCTTTACAAAATAATACATGCTGTCGAAGCTAAAACAGTCATTAAGCAACACCATTTTTTCTCACAAGATTTTTAACGAAAATACTATCTTTCACATGGGTTATCTTTTTTATTTTATTAAAAGGTATTCTCACCTAGGTGTGGTGGCTCACGCCTGTAATCCCAACACGTTGGGAGGCAAAAAGGGTGGATCACTTGAGGTCAGAAGCTCGAGACCAGCCTGACCAAAACACGTCAAAACGCCGTCTCTACTAAAACTACAAAAATTAGCCAGGCATGGTGGTGCAGGCCTAATAATCCCAGCTACTAGGGGGGCTGAGGCAGGAGGATCGCTTGAACCTGGGAGGCGGAGGTTCCAGTGACCTGAGATTGTACCCCTTGCACTCCAGCCTGGGCAACAGAGCAAGACACCATCTCCCAAAAAAAAAAAAAAAAAAAAATTCTCCGCTGTGACTAGCATAGGATAAGCTCATAGTTAATATTTATTGAATTAGAGAAAAGCTAATGAAAATCATAAAAACAATTTCAAATTCAAACCTCTGTGTTGCACAAAGATTTGGGGTTCCACATTTGCATGTAAGATGGCCTTTTTCTGCTTTCATATCTGAAGCAAATCTTTCAGATATTCAGTCTGCTTCTTTCCTTCAATAACTAGTTCTATACATTTTTCCCTTTTGTGATATTTTGTTCCTGCCTAGCATGGCTGTGTACATACTGCCTTTCAAAATACTCAATTTTTGAAATTTCTAAAAAAAAAAAAAATACAAGTGTAATTTACCATTTGATGGTATATTCAATGGACTGAATGTTTGTGTCTTCCCAAATTTTTGCGTTGAAACCGTAATAAGCAGTGTAATGACACTTGGAGGTGGGGCCATTGGGAAATAATCAGATCATGAGGATGAAGCCCTTGTGAATGGGAGTAGTGCCTTTACAGAACATCCCAGAGAGCTCTCGCATGCTCTTCATGCTCTGAGAATTTACAAGTCAGTAGTCTGCAATCTGGAAGAGAGCCCTTCACCAAAGTCAAACATGCTGTGCCCTAATCTGGGACTTCTAGCCTCCAGAATTGGGGGGGCGGGGAACTTTAAACAGCCGAGTATTATAACAGCCTTAAGTAACACAACTTATAACTTAACACTAAAGGGAAATGTAAAAAATGTAATGTTAAAAATTGCTTGAAGGCACCAAATCCTTACTTTAGAATCTTGTTTCCTACTGGATGGATACTGATTTTATTCATGAAATCAAAGCTCAGTATATCATGGGCTTCCCTCATTTGTTTATTTCATAAGTATTTATTAGCAATTGTTCTGAGCTGGGCACTGTACTAAACATTAGGGCTTCAACAACGTAGAAGATCCACCATCAGAGAATAATTCTAGTAGTTTAAGGAGGGATATAGTCAGCGATGCTCTTTCTCCAGAACTTCCTTGCAAAAAATAAAACCTTTATATATTTTAGTTGAGTAGAATTGTATACACACAATTCGATACAAGTTATATATACAAACATTGATATCTCAGGTCTTCAAATGGTTTGATTGATTTATTCATTCAGTGCATATGTACTTTACATCTTTTCTGTGGAAAATTCTAAGACTGAAAGAGTGCTGAACAAAGCGCACTGTTTCATTCCTCAAGGAATTTGCCTTTTTTCAAGTCTGTAAAATTGAAAAATGTTAAAAAAATAAAAATAAAAATAAATAAAAATAAACATTTCATGGCAACCAAAAACAGATATTTCAGATAAATGTAATACCCGTACATTTTTTCAGCTCTGAGATTTTAAAGATTAAGATCCCATAATCTCTTTTAATAAAGATAAAATAGGGCCAGAAAATACGTCATGACAACAATGGCAAGGAAATAGAATAGCTAACAAAATATCTGCATTTAGTAAACTGAGCATATGTTTTCTAGGGAAAATAAAGACAAGGACTTAAGCTCACTATAGGTATTTTGCTGTATTCTTATTCTTTCTTTGAGCCAGAATGTTACATCTGATTTGGACCACCTCTGGAGCATATTTCCACCTCTTAGCACACTTACTGCCTCCTTTCTTCTTTTAAGCATCTTTACTAAAAATGTGTACAATTGTCCTCCTGTTGTTCTTTTGACACTCATATTGTTAGATGCTTGAGCAGAAATGCTTCAATGAAGCTACATAGATTATTATTAACTGATTCTTTATGAGAAAATTCCAAGTTATAATCATGAATTCCTGGGTCAAATAGTAATGAAGTCATTTATAATGTGCCGTTACAAATTAAGAAATTAATTTGAATATAATAAGAGATATGGATGTTCTTTGCCTGGAAAAGAGTTCCAGGTTGTAGTTAATAGTACTTGCAGAACAGAATAAAAACAAAATCATTCACATGACACCATTTAAAGTAGAGTTTAGTAATGGCTGGGGGGGAGTTTAGAATATTTTTGGCAACTGTAATGTACAATTGATGAAACAATTTTAGGGCAATATTACAAATACAATTAAGTGCAAGTATTGAAGAATTGATATTAACAGTGATGCAGGAGTCCACAGTAAATATAACAAGAACCGTATAAGAAACTTACAAGAAATTCTTATAACTATATAAGAAAACGCTTATCACCATCTGGAGCACCATGAATCCCTTCATTTATTCCGTAACTATTGTTGACTAGTGTATGAAAGACATTACATATTATATCTATGGGAGACTATAACCCTGCTCTGCCATATTGGAATTATAGTCGATTAGGGAGAAAACCAGGAAATGGGTCATTTTCAGAAAATATACTTGTTATTAAATAAGTAAAAGTCCATTATTCTGTGGGAAAGCTTTGAGGACCTCATTGAAGAGACTATTTTCTCTCTTGATTGTAAGTGCCTGTTTCCACAGATTACAATGAACCAGAGTTTTCAAAATTAATAGCCCTTTACCTCATAAAACAGTTAAGAACCCAGACTTTAGATTTGTGACAAGGGCTAAGATTAATAAACTTTGGGGAGTGAAAATTTGCACACAACTTGCATGTGTTCCTTGGGAGGTAAATACGCATTTAAAATGCAGAGTTGTAATAGTTAAAAAAAAAAAAAAAAATACACACACACACACACACACACACACACACACAGAACTTCAAGACTCAAGATATTTTTCTGAGTTAAAAGTCAAGTAAAAGCAACCTCAGTTGGGAGTACAATATAAATTTCAGAATCCTTAAAATATTAACTATTTTCCAAGGTCAGTGCACCTAAACCTTTTTCAAGCCTATTTTTCACTGGGATATATAAAAATATACTTGTTATTATTTACCATTTTTGAAATTTTATTTTTGTATGAACTAAATATAAAAAGGAAAATAAGACATGCTATTTCTTTTCTTGAAACGGCCAGTGTTTTCCAAATTCTTTCCTTTCCCTCATCTCTGCCCTACATATGCCTAAAGTGAAACCCTCATGGCAGGAGAAAGGCACTGAAAAATGTAAGAAACTATTTCATTTTCCTCACATTGTTAGATTCATGGTAGTCAAACTCTAGATGTGATGAAAACCGTCTCTACTTACTTGGCAGTGTGGGGAACCACTGGCAAGATAACCTAAGGTCATGGAATACTCTATCTTTTAAATGCATAGGTCAAAAGACACTTAAAGTACCTGTGGTATCTGAAGTATTTGACGAAATAATCGATTGATAACAATGCAAGCTAGTAAGATTGTAATAGCTTGTGTCTTGACTTCAGGGAAATATAGAGAAGCATAACTAAATAAATTCTCCTTTGGAGAGGAAAGTAAACTCCAAAAACGGGCATTCTCGTTGGTAATTGGAATCCTTTGTAACTTGTGTGAGGGAATTAATAAGATCTAATAATTCGAACAAACTAAAAGGAGTCCAATCCATTCTAACTGTGGCTGACTTGAGAAACGCTGTTTTATTCTTCCTGGAAATGGGAAACCAAAGGCTGAAGAATAACTTACCAAAATCCTTGTAAACAAAATTTCAGTTCTGCCCCGAAGTGTTGAGATGAAAAGAACTATGGGTCAATGCTGTCATGCTTTTAGACAGGGTCTTTTTTCCCCATTTCAGGGTTATCATTTCTGTTTTTTCTATAAATTGTCCTCATACCTGACACACACAGTAGGTAATGACTACACTCCGTGCAGGTGTTTCAGGTCACTTCCCCCCCCCCCCCCCCCCCCCCGGTTTTTTAGCATCCTAGGTTTCAGTATGCTTGAACTACACAGTAGCTGTTTCTCTTTTGAGTTTAAAAAAAAAAAAAACCTCGACTAAGGGGAAGCCCATTTCCTCCTTGTATATGCAAAGCAAGAAGTTTCCTGGAATTCTTGTCACCACCTCTTCCTTTCTGATACGCAAACACCTTCATTATGCTTTACCTGAAGACGGATGGATGAGAGACCCTGAAAGCCTCTCTTCCCTTCCCTCAGCTCAGGCTAACCTGGGTTATAACTTACTTGTCAGCATTCTTCTGTGTGAGGAGGCTGTAGAGCATATACACTGTGATTTTTACCCAAGATGGAAGTCTTTCTTTGTCCCTTTGGTCCTTTTTCTCTTGACACTTCTACAAAAATAAAAATTTAAAAAACTTATGTCACTAAAATAAAGCAGCTAACGGTCGCTTCAAAAACACCTTACATAAAACATCATAGCCCATTCCTCAAGATTCCTTGTAACTCCTATTTTTCCCATGGAACATTCACTAACCACTCATCCTTAATCACATATACAGACTGATGATGCTGTCAAGTATTCTAGAAGTGGTATGGAACCTTTGAAATCAATCCTCACCCATCTCCCAAAAATCTCTCTCTCTCTCTCCTCTCTCTCTCTGCGGCTCACTTCTGTGTTGGTATATTTGGTCTCCTCGATAGTATTACAAACTTACAAAAATTAAAGACATATCTTTCATGTTTTCTTTGTGTGTGTGTAACAAAGTAAGTTTCTCACTTGATAAGCAGTGAGAAACAAGTCAATGAATACTTACGAAATGAAAAAAGTCCTTATGAAAGGAAATGGAAATAAAAATATGCTCATTTTGTCTAGGCAAAACGAGGGAGGTTGACTCTCTAAAAGACATTAATGTTAAGGCCATGTAAATCATGAGTGAAATTCTGTACACTTATCAAGTGAGTGAACAGGGATGGAAAAGCAGCCTGTGTGACTCCGAGGTTAATGTACTTAGTCAATGCTTTCAACACAAGAATCCAGTGGCTCTTCTGAGTGAGATTGTAATGCTGCTTACTTCCAATAAAGCTTATACTAAAAAGATCAAAATTAGTTTATCCATCCAGCTAAATACTTGTCAAATAATGATGCTGAGCTATTCAGTTGGCTTTAAAAAATATGGGAGACTGTCTCAAGGAGATCAGTATCTAGTGAACAAAACTGAAGATAACATATTAAATATAGAAAATGTGATAGGACCTTAGGCTGGAAGTGTGTACTATATGTTTTGGGAACACAGAAGGTATATTTTTAATTTCATCTGGGAGTGAGGATGTGTTTTGGGAGCCGTTTATCTGTTACCACTGTAGCCATGAGTCCTAAGGCTAAGATTGTTTTTTGTTTCAATTGAAATCAGAAGGATAATGACCATTTGTTACCTGGTTCCATTATAAATTGCTTACTCATAGTTTTATCTATGATTATTCAATATGATGGAAGTATTAATGGAAATAAATTTTGATTTTATTAAATAGATTTGCTATGGAAATCTTGATATTAGGTTGGTGCAAAAATGTGGGTTTTGCCATTACTTTCAATGGCAAAACCCACAATTACTTTTGTACCAACCTAATATATTGATGATAATCTCTGGTTATTTAGAATTTGCAACAATTCAGAATTACTGAAAGAGTTCACAAAAATATGAGAGATAAGTTGTTTTTATTTTCCTGTCACATAGAGTTGCCTCCCCTTATCCATGGGAGTTCAGTTCCAACACACCCACTGGATGCCCGCAACCACAGACAGTACCAAACTGTATGTGCTATGGATTTTCCCATTACATACATACCTAGGATAAAGTTTACTGTATATATTCGGCACAATGAGAGATTAACATCAATAACAATAAAATAGAATGATTATAACACTGTGCAGCATCACTGCTGTTGTGCTTTGGGACCATCACTAAGTCAGATGAGGGTTACTTGATCACAAGAACTGCACTACCATGACACTCGATCTGAGAAAGCAAACTGCCAAGTGACTGACAGGAAGGTAGTGTCTGCAGCACAGAGACACTAAACATAGTGATGATGCACGTGGGAAGGGGGACAGCACAGGACAATCCAAGATTTTGTCACACTACTCAGAACAACGTGCAATTTAAAACTTAAGATTTGTTTCTGGAATTTTTCATGTGACATTTTCAGACCACAATTGACCACTAGTAACTGAAATCTCAAAATCCTAGTCCAGAAATAAGGAGTGGATTACTGTATTTGACAGTAGTTTGAACAGCTATGAATCTATATTCATTTTTGAAGCAATGACTAAAAATTTAAAATTGAAGAAAACACACTTATTCCAAGACAAAAAATTATGATGGTACATGAATACATTTTTAAAATTTTCTTTATACTTTAGTGTTTTTTCTAAAATCTTAAATTTTTCCAATATACGTGTATGCTTGTGTTAGTAAAATTTCATTGAATGATATCTTATAGTAAGTTTATAAAATTTTAAATATAGAAAATATAGAAGTAATAGCATAGCACAAATCATCATTTTGCATTCTCAAAGATATCTGAGAAGTTGTATTGGATGGACTGCAAAGTAGAAATCGGGAAACAAAGAGAAAGGATTGTATTGCTGATTAAAATTTTCCTTTGACAGTTGATTCATTTCCTTGTTCATCAAACAATTTGTGGTTGAAGCTGTGATGAAAGACCAACAGTAGCACTGTTATGGAGAATATAATGAAAATAATTCAGTAAATCATAAAAATGAAATCCACTGAAAATGTGTATGTATGAACTTTGAAGTTATTTTAGCAGCAGCAAGTTTACTTCATGAGCACATAAATAAAGACAATAAGATATAGAAGAGTATGATCTTCCATTGGCATGTCACATTTTTCATCCACGTGAAATATAAGGTAATGTATATTAGGCAATCACCAGCCAGTCACTTACCAATTTGCCAATAACAACAAAGCTTTCTTTCTCATATATATACGTATATATACACATACACACAGAGAATTTATCCTGTTCCCAACTATGTGCCAAGTAGTTTTCCAAGTATTCAAACATATGCATAAGCACAAACATAATGACTCCTGAAGTCGGCTTTGATTTTTTTAAATATAATATATTCCTTATTTTGGGAGGCATGTTTCTAAAGTAAATATTTTGTTTGAATGACTATTAAAAGAAAGGAACTACAACAATTATTTTTTACTTTTGACCAAAATAGAGTACAGAAGTGTTTGTGCTTATTTATTAGAATAGCTGGTACAGTATTGATGTGTTCAAGGTAAATTACACTGAAGTTACACCTGGGCAGTATCATACGTATACGGGATGTATATTAGGGAATTTGTAATTTAAACATGGTGTGTTTTATTTAATGAAACAAATTACTATTTCATTAAACATAATAAAATAACTGTAGCAATCATTTATAGATTCGAAGCCTGATACATCGATACTTAATATTTTTCAAGCCATAACAAAAACCTTAATGCTTTTTTTTAAATAGCAGATTTTGTATTCTATTGTATATTTAATTTTATTTGAAACAGTTTTGGTGTATATGCCAACTGGGTATTTATTTCTGAGTGTATATTGTTTTTAAAATTTCAACCTCAAAGTCATTTATTAGTGTAGAGCAAGATTATTTTGCCGCAGATCACGAAATCTATACCCTAGAATTGTATAAAATAGGTCCCGATCTCGATCACAAACTGCAGGATCTTATAATGAACAACTTTGTAATTTAGAATAATTTTGTTTTAAATTTGAAATTCCCAACATAGTTTGGCTACATTTTTCTAAAAATTCAAGGTTGATAAATACAACTGGAGTTAGAGATAGAGAGGCAGAAGAGATGCAGTAGAAGAAGGAATTAAGATTTCAAAAGCTAGCGAATTTTGACACACTATTGTAGATATAAGGGGGGGCCAAAGAGGGACCTGCAGGAGGCAAATTTGGCCATCCTTGGCTGACATCCAGTTGGGAAACAAGAACCTCTGCCTTACAAACACAATTTTACCGACAACCTGATTGAGTTTGAAAGTAGGTTCTTCCTCAAAGCCTACCGAAAAGAAAGGAACTCAACACTGACACCATAATTTCATTCCTGTGATACCTGTAGCAGAGGAAGCAGCTGTGCCACATTGTGGCCAGACTTGTGACCTGCAAAAACTGAGATGATGATGTTTTTGTTTTAGCTGCTAATTTTGTGATATTTAGATACATGAAATATTATCACTTATCTAGGGCAGCCATCTTGTTTTAATTACAAACTGTACCTTTGAACACCACTTTTAAAATATCTTATCAGTTTTCACATATTAAGTGTAAAGAACATTTTTACTGAATAAACATTATAGAGAGTAAATACATTTAGTGTTACTGTTGGAAATAGAATTATTCAGTCACATAATAAAGTAAGTTTTGTAATATGTGAGCTGAAATTCTTAAATCACATAGGTATGTCAAACGATATTTAAATCTAAAAGCCTAGTAAAAGTGTAAAGCACAAAATGCCACATACGGAAATTTTAAAGAGCTTATGAATATTACATGTTAATACTTGATTAAATGAGATGGGGACATATGGTAATAGATATTGTATATAATTTTGTCAGTGCTATGCAATAATATATAAAATACTATAACCAACCATTTTAAATTCACAAGACAAAACAGTAAAGAGATTCAGTTCAGAGAATAATTTATTCTCTATATTAAAGGTAACATAGTTTACTTTTTATTTTATTGTACACTCTTTATTTTTTCTAGCTTTATTGATGTATACTTGACAACTAAAAATATTTATAATTTCACATATATGTGAAATCTGAAAATGCTGAACTCATAAAAGGATAGTAGAAAAGTGGTTGACAGGGGCCAGGGAAATGGGAAGATCTTGATCAAAGGGTATAAAGGTTCAGTGATACAGGATGAGTAAGCTGTGGAGATCTAATATAGAGCATGAAAACTCTAGTTTATGATACTTTATATTTACTGTGTAGCATTTTCTAAAAAGTATGGCTTTGATGCCTAAAATGAAAATCATTATAAGCTATCAGTAATATATAGATATTAAAATATATATAACATGGTTTAATTTCAAGTATTCAGTGTAACAACATAATTTATTTTGTAAGTTAGCTTTTTCCCAAGTTAAACATTTTTTTTTAAACAAATTATTTATTTAGTAACAATCACAGTGTACTTGTCAAAACAAAATGCTCGTAGCTTTGCCAAACATTTTCCAACAGAAATACTGGTATTATTTAATGAGATGAACATCTGCTTTAGGACATACTCCCCTCTGTGAACTTTGCCTTGGGAATATTGTTTAAGAATTTTTAAATAGTGGATAGTTTTAACTGTAAATTTCATACTTTTAGAAAATATAACCAAAAGTTTTCCTAAGAATACTCGAGTAAGCAGACATTAAAGAAGAATTTGCCATATGGATGGCAAATAAGTTTGTGAAAGGATGCTAAATGTCTTGTCACTTAATGCAAAGCAAATTAAAAGACTTATTTTAAATGGCTACAATTCAAATGATTGGTGATACCAAATGCTGTTACAAAGCTACAGGAATGTTCTTTCATTGCTATAGTTTGCAAGAAATTCTAAATATACAAATGTTTATAGCAGCTTTATTTATAGCTGCCCCCAGACTAGAAGAAACCAAGATATCCTTCAAAATGAGGATGGCTAAAGAATTGTGGTACATCTACACACTGAAAAAGTAGTCAATGATGAAAAAGTAAAGACATACAGATAAATCCAAAAGACATTGCTGTGTGAGAAGAGACAAATTGAAAAGGGGTAACAAATACATAATATGCAATTCCATTCACATGTCATTTTGGAAAAAGTGGAATTGTAGGTAAAGAAAGCAGATTAGTTTGCCAGAGGTATGGGGAGTGAGGAGTGTTTGACTAGGGGGATAATAGAGAATATTTTATGGTCATAGGACAAATCTGTGCATTACTGAGGGTAGTGAATCTGTGACACTATGTATTTTTCATGGACCATTAGGACTATACAGCAGAAAGAGGGCAAATCAACCAGGAGGTTGAAGGGTCCCAGGAGATAGGAAAAAATTTATTGAGATTCATACTTTATTACAAACATATTACCTAATGGATTTAAAATAAAAGATACTTAACTAGTCACATTTTATTTTAGAAGTTCAGTAATAAAAATAATGTATTTAGTTATCAAGAATATTATGCAAGTGAATATTGCCTTAACTTTGCCTACTTTGTTCATTGGGTAACTTTAAGCCAAAATTGTAATGACCGTAGTATTTTACAGCTCATACAGTTTTCTGTGCTTTATTAGAGCCATGACATTGATGACTTCATACATTTGAAGGTTTGAAACAAAAGGTCAAAATGTCCTTTATTGAGTTTCATTAGTTGCTACTTGCAACATTTTTGAAGTTAGTGCCTCAGCTGACTCTTCAAGTCATTTTTTTTTTGTTTATTTTTTGAGACGGAGTCTTGCTCTTTCTCCAGGCTGAAGTGCAATGGCAACATCTCGGCTCACTGCAACCTCCGCCTCCCGGGTTCATGCCATTCTCCTGCCTCAGCCTCTCGAGTAGCTGGGACTACAGGCCCACACCGCCACGCCTGGCTGGTTTGTGTGTGTGTGTGTGTGTGTGTGTATTTTAGTAGAGACAGGGTTTCATTGTGTTGCCCAGGCTGGTCTCGAACTCTTGAGCTCAGGCAGTCCGCCCACCTCTGCCTCCTAAAGTGTTAAGATTACAGGCGTGAGCCACTGCCCCAGGCCTTCAAGTCAGTTTTAATGACTGTACAAATGACCATCCTAGTATGAACCCTTTTTATGCATTATTGCATAAACGTGTATCTCTCTAAATGGAATGAAAAGAAACATGTTCTCATATATCAAAGAAAAAATAAATTAGAATTTCACAGTGGTTCTAGGTGGTAATTACATTTTATCATGGTGTGACAATTTTAGCAAATTAGTAAGTAGTAAAGTGCATTACTTTAACAGAGCATCTCTGCCAAAGAACGCAGATAAAGCCACCCTGTTACCCATTCCCTTAATTTACCCCAATCTCAGTGAGCTTGCTCAGATCTTGGACATAGGACAGTGTTTAGGTAATGAAAGCATTCACCTTCAATCAGAGATGTACAAGTAATGTTGATTTATCTATATTGCTCATGTATTATATAGTCTAAAAGATAAACATTTCATGTAACCTTTGCAACAATCCCTGTTACAGTGTTTGGTAATTTTTATTTCACTGCATAAGGAAGTATTAAAAGTATGTAGACGAGTAGCAATGCATCTCTAAATCTGTGATACATAAAATCATGTAATAATTTCGGGTATCTTTCTACATATTGGAATAGTGAAGAAATTACCTGTGTAGTCTTCAGTTTGTATGCTCAATAAAATGTGCTTTCGTACAAAGTAGAAGACGCAATGGTCTTATAAAGTCACTTTGTACATAGATTTTAAAGACAAATTTATTATTTCAAATACTATTTGAAATTTCTGATCAGTAAAGAAACAAGACACATATTTTAGAAATCATTGTCCCTTTGCTAAAGATTTTCATTCTCTGTATCTGAATTTTTGAATGATTGGATAGATCTTAAACTAGAAACATTTCATAAAGGAACATTACCAATCATTCCTCAGAATTAACATTTTATATACATATAATGTTTAGTACAAACATATAATGTTTAGACAAAATTATCGGATTGCTTTCTGCAATATAAAATACACCAATTCTATCAAGATTTTATTCAACCATCTAGGCTTATAGACTGCTGCATCTAGCTAAATCAGTTTGCCTGGAAGTACTGGATTGGATGCATTGTCAGATAAACACAGTTCTGATGACTGATATGTTAAAGTACACTAAGAAGTAGGAAATCTTATTTGCTCTCACTGAAGCAACATATCTTAATTGTAGACAGATATGAAAGGGTATTGGTTTTGCTACTTCCAAAAAAAAAGATTGACATTTTTCATATGAATTCTAATTTAGCCACTACGAGGTAAACTGTTATTGAAGGAAAATAACATTTAAGTTACAAACTTTACATAAACTAGGAGTGATGGATATTTATAAATTCAACACATGTATATTGTAAAGCAATGAAAGGTTAAAATATGAGTTTCTAAATTAGATGAAATTTTTAATAAGCCATTGAAAATATGTTGAAGACTTTTTTCAGAAGCTTATGATTGTCTTTGAAAGTTTTGTTTTTCCTATCACAAACATATAAACAAAATCTCTATATGGTTACAAAACTTAGAAGATCTATTGAGGATAAATATGGAATCATCTGTGGATTTTTGAATATTTTTAGCCAGCTCTATTCATGTCATAAACAAATGACAATCAGGGCAATAAAAATTGCTTAAGGATTTCTTGGAAAAATTTCTTGCTCCTCTTTCCCTGTAGGTAAGTACATAGAAAGGCACATGGAGGGATGGACAAACAGATGAATGAATGGATGCATGGAGGGATAGATGGATTTATGATAGACAAATTTAGATAAATATATATAGAAAGCTGTATTTTAATACTTAGATTGATAAATATAGACAGATGCCACAATGTTGTTTGTCAGATATGAGAATTGAAAGGTACGATTTCTACACCTTAAGTTGATTCATTTTTTCAATTTTTGTTTTTAGGTTTGGGGGTACACGTGCAGGTTTTGTTACATAGGTAGCTTGTGTGTTGCTCAGGTCTGGTGTTCAGATGGTTCCATCACCCAGGTAGTGAGCCATACTATCAGTTTTATCGACCCTCATCTTCATCTCATCATCTTTATCTCATCATCTTCATCTCACACTCCCCCCTCAAGTAGGCCCTGATATAAACTATTTCTGTCTTTGTGTCTTTGTGCACTCGGTGTTTAACTCCCAGTTACAAATGAGAAAATGCGATATTTAGGTTTCTGTTCCTGGATGAATTTGCTTATGATAATGGCCTCCAGCTGTATCTATGTTCCTGAAAATGACATGGCTTTATTCTTTTTATGGCTAGGGTAGTATTCCATGGTGTGTATGTCCTATGTTTTCCTTATCCATGACACCATTCATGGACACCTAGGTTGACTTCATGTTTTTACTATTGTGAATAATACTACGGTGAACATGAGGGTGCATGTGCTTTTTGGTAGAATGATTTGTATTGCTTTGGGTATATACCTAGTATTGGGGTTGGTGTGTCAAATGATATTTCTTGACCATAGGTCTCTGAGGAATCGCCACAGTATCTTACACAGTGGTTGAACTAACTTACACTCCCAGTAAGTGTTCCTTTTTCTTCCCAACCTTGACAATATCTGTTACTTTTTTGGACTTTAAAACAGTCGTTCTGACTGGTACGAGATGGTATCTCATGGTGGTTTTGATTTGCATTTCTCTGATAGTGATTTTGAGCTTTTTCATATATGCTTGTTTGCCATGTGTATTTGTTTTTTTTGAAAAGTGTCTGTCCTTTGCCCATTGTTTACTGGGTTTATTTTATTTTGATACTTTTTGCTTGTAGATTTCTTTAACCTCCTAATAAACTGTGGATTTTTGAACTGTCAGATCCATAGTTTACAAATATTTTCTCCCATTCTGTGGGTTGTCTGTTTATTCTGTTGATTGTTTCCTTTGCTGGAAAGAAGCTCTTTAGTTTCATTAGGTCTTACTTGTCTATTTTGTCTTTATTGCAATTGCTTTTAGAGATTTCATCATAAAATGTTTGCTAAGGCCTATGTACAGAATGGTATTTTCTGATTTTGTCCGGAGTTCTTAGTTTTAGATCTTACATCTAAGTCTTTAATCAATTTTGGATTGACTTTTGTACAGGGTGAAAGGAAGAAGTCTACTTTCAATCTTCTGCATATGGCTATCCAGTGATCACAGCACCATTTATTGAATAGGGTGTCCTTTCACCATTGCTTGTTATTGTTGACTTTGATGAAAAGCTGATGATTGTAGATGTGTGTGGTCCTGTTACTGAGGTCTCTGCGATCCACTTGTCTTTTTTTTTAAATTTTTTTAACAGGACCATGCTGTTTTGGTTAGTGTAGTCTTGTGTAGTTTTATAGCTGTTAATGTAACTTTGTTGTATAGTGTAGCTTTGAAGAGAAGCTCTTTCTGGTTGCATCTATTCAGACATCTTGGTTCTTCCTCTTAATTTTAATCAAGGTGGAGTCACTAGCAGTCCAAACATATTATGGCACAACCTCTAAGGGAAGCATCTATGTCTGTCACTTTTTTTATCAAAGAAATCGACTTTCTCATGAGGAATGAATGGTTAAACATGCCAAATAGGAGCACAGACTTCCTCTCCTTTCTCTGGTTTCATGTAGTGAGAACACATGGAATCACTCCTTGTGAGTATAATGTAGCACAATAACAACATATTTAGGCGTACATTATGGGACATTACAGACTGATTTTCAAAATTTGTACATGTTTACATACTGTATCTTCTGTGGTATAAGCCAGTATGTAGTGGCCTTAAGAGTATACTTTAGAGGGTAAAGTAGTTAATCAAAATGTCTTTCGAGTTAATCTCAGCAGGTCTAAGGAAAACAGGAAAAAATAGTGATGAACATAGTACACTATTAGAAAACCTAGTAAGACTTAATTTTCCTCCTTGCCCTTTCTCCACTCAAGCTCCCAAGAAAAGAGACTAATTCATTATATTAACTATTAATTATGCCATTAGACGGTATATCTTGACTTGCAAGTAGAAGCATTTCATGTACACACCACTCAACATTAGCAGCATAAATGGTATTTATATTAACTATTTGAATGAACTCTACTGAAAACATGAGCGGTATGCATTAAGTTTCAAATGAATACTTGTCCATGTTAATATTAATTATATTATTAAATATAAAAATACTAAAGATTATAGTAGATTTTCAAAGCACATAGTACTACAGAATATAGTACTTCTAGTTTTTCCTACATGCCAGAAAGTATTTCCACTTGCTCTATAAATATTAACTCATTTAATCACCTCCAAAAACTTGCTATTAGTTTAGTTATCTTTCCTGTGTGTACTGTTAGAAAACGAAAAGAAATTAAGAAAATTGAAAATTCACATGAAAGTTAAATCCCAGATTTAGATTTGGACTCTAGCTCTGGAATCTATTTGCCTAAGTAGCGCGCCAACGCTGCCTCTAGATTAAAAAGGTGGATATAATCATTAACTTATAATCATGTACTGTAATATGTAATGTAAATTATAATGCAATATATTCTCTCCACATAAGATGACTATTCAGGCTTAAAATAAGAAAAATTCCTTTGTTAAGACAATAGTAAGCTTATGTCAGACCTAAAAGATTGGTAGAAAAATTAAGCTTAATTGTGAAATTGGACATCTACAATTTTCTGTTTGGTTGGGGGAAAGTGTTACATGATAGCTAGAGGTAAAGTAGTGAGAAAAAGTATTACTTGGTGAGAGGAGCTAAATTAGTGAGGAAAAGTGCTTAAACTATATCAAAGATCAGTATTAATGAAATGATTAGAAGCTTAACACAAAACTCTTAAGGAAAACATTAATAAAGCAAGTACATTTTTATTTTGGCTAATGTTATTTTAGATATCATTTGAATTTAGATTTGTTTAAAAACAAGTTCTTAGGCATTTAGAGTATCTGGAGTCTTTGTATTTTAAAAATCAATTCAGGAACAAAGCATACATCAGTGTTTTAAATTTTATTTAGTCATAAATGTTACCTAAATTTTGAAATACCAAAATGAAAATGGCATTTCATAACAGTAATACTTTATGTATAAGATGTATTTTAATATTCATTAAAAGTAAATTTCAAATGCATTGTTAGTCATATTAGAAGTAGCTACTAGCTCCTATCAAACAGTCAAGCAGTTCTAAGCAGCAGTGCAGTGACAGCTGCTAGGCTGGCATGTCATACTTCCATAGATTTGTCTAGTAAAGAGACAGCCCAAATGGATTTAGACAGGTAATTTTTCAGGGCATTACAGACGTCTTGAGCTTCATGCTAGCATAGGTTCCCAATGCTGCATAGTATTACGGGGTTAATGGGAAAACATGCCCAGGTGAATGTAACAAAACCTAAATGTAAATTTATTAGTATTACAATTCTCTTAAATACAACATTTAAAAATTAGCATTAGCAGACTATAAAACTAAATAAATACCAATGAACTACTTTAATAGATACGTGTGATAGTCTTTGCTTTGATTAGTCTTGCTTTATTTGGAGTAATTTTTTAGTCATTTTCAGTCATTCACATATTCTAATTTTATAATATAATTTCAAACCACAAATGTGTATTACTTTTCTAGGTCATTTAGTATAATAATTTGCTCCAAAATGTTACACTGAAACATAAAAATGGACTTAATATGAACCTTATTGCATCTTTATTACAATGTAAAAGAGAATTGCTGTTAAAAAAAAAAAAAAAATTGGTATACAAAAAAAGTACTACATGGCATTTTGATGAGAAATATATCATCTGCCTTGATTTAGCTTCCATTATATTTTTTGGCACGTTTACATTACTGGTTCATTTCATAATTATGTTGTTATTTTTCTCTTTGACTTATAACACATTTCTCTCTTCTGGTAGAAAATTGTTACCTCACGTAGCCTTCATTTGATGTAATTATCTTATTTGTAAATTAATCACACACCTGTTATTAGCCCTCAGAAACTTAAATATATTACTTTTTCGCCAAAGAGTACCATTTTATGAACAAAATAATGACATCAGTGTATTATGCAAATCAAACAATAAGGTCATGTACTAGGGAAAAAAAGGTTATTGAGTTTTTACTCCAAAACATATTTGGACTTCAAAATTACATGTAAACTCTATGTGCCCATATTTTCAAAATGGAAATTCAACAGTTACATGGGATACGTGAGAGTCCAAGAATGGAACATCTTACAACTAAAAATTAGCAATATCCAAAATTTACAGCAAAAATTTTATGCCAAAGAAACGTGTATATATAAGCAAAAATTTAAATTAAATTTAGTTATTTGTGGATTTAAGTAGTCAATAAGATGAAAATATTAGAGAAATAAATGTCTGGAAAAATCAAACAGATGTAAAATTTTTTATCCATGGATTGGGACCCTCTTATATACCGGCACTGTGCTAGGTGCTTAAAGGTGACTACATTTGGCCTTTTCTAACTCTCTCAATGCTTTCTGTTCTTTAAAAGATTAAAGAAAAGCACCGCTTAATCTCATTAGAACGAACTTCATTCAGTAAAGTATTGAGCACTTGAAAAGCCACCTTGCTTAAAATGGAGATACATAAGTAGTTAGGAAATGCAACAAGAATTTAAAAGTTACTTAATGTCCGTAAGTTTATTGAAAATGAAATTTGAATAGAAGATAGGAAGTCCCCATGGCTAATGATGTTGATTCTTTAAAATAGAAGAGTCAGCATAATATTTACATGAGACGACTTCCCTTGGCATTATTCTCTTCATTTTACCTCTGCTATCAAAAATAAAATATTAGTTTTGTCATCATAGGAAATATTCTGTAAAGTTTTTCCTTGAGCAAATGGTAAATATGTTTACACCAGGGCTGTCTGCCATCACATTTTCCTTGGATTATCTTCTTTTACAAAAAAAAAAGAGGAAAAGCATTACTTAAAACAACAATGCTTACTGTGTTAAAGGTCTTTTTTCAATATTAGAATTAAATACATGGAGTCTGAATCCAAAACTCTGTATTGTTAGCACTTACCTTATATTACTTAAGAAATTAATGGTAGCAATTTAAGGAATGTTGACATCTGCCAAAGTAGAAATTTTTTTTTTTTAATGTCCAGATTTTGTTGTTGTTGTTTGC
Organism: Theropithecus gelada; assembly: GCF_003255815.1. NCBI lineage: Eukaryota > Metazoa > Chordata > Mammalia > Primates > Cercopithecidae > Theropithecus > Theropithecus gelada. Next base: position 27,501,899 of record NC_037685.1, on the reverse strand, counting down.
AGTTCAGTTTTCCAGTTACAGTAATTTCATTTTGATTTTATTTTTCAAAATGCAAATTCAGTAAGATAAAACACAAACTGTTGTCAAAACCTTTATTAACAAAGCAATAACATTACCATTTTTAAAATTAATGATTAATTACTGTTTTACATTAAACCGTGATTTTCCATCTGAATTGCCTTTTGGCAATTCAATTATGAAGCAAAATAGTAGTATTATAATATTTCCTACTATATAACCCATATGTTAGTACTGTACAGTAAGAAAGCAGGGATAAATTTCTAACCTACTTCGATTAACAAGGTAATAGAATGCAACAAGAAACATCTGCAATAATTCAATTCTCTGCTAGACAGTTTATGACAAAGTATACTTTTCATAATTAAATTTCATGTTAATTGGCTGTTATTTTACAGCAGTATTCCTATTGGAGAAAGTATAGAATATGCCTGTCTCATTAAAACGAAATAACAATTCAAAGCATTCAAACAAAAACATGCTGTAGAGCAAAATGGTTTGCATATTAAGAGTCAATTTTCTCAAATAAGGTAAATTTTAGCAGTTGAATTTCAAAACTATGAATTACTGTTACGTAACGAATGGAAACATATTTCACAGTTTTATAAGTACATACAACTAACTTTCTCCCCCAAAATAGTACCATTAATTGTGACCCAGAGATACTGTACTTTTAAGCTGGATATATTACATGCAGTCTCTAGTTTCTCAGCAAGGGCTTGTGTATATTTTACATGCAGGAAGATGTGTAAAACAAACATGATGAACAAAATAGTTAACTCTGACATATATTACTATTGTTGTGCTTTGATTTTTAATATTCATAGCCATTCAATATTTAATATCATTTTTTCAATAGCCGTTCCTGTAGACCTTAGAGAAGACCAAAGGTTTTCCATCTTTTGTAGTTAGCCAAGGTCAAGAGACTATTTTATTACATAAAGAATGTAAGTTGAAGTGATATATGCATCTTCCAGGTGTGTAAGTATAAAACATTTGGAATGAGGCTTGCCTGTTCCTTCTTGCCCTTTACTTACTTGTTGAGACAACCAAGAGAGTTGTGTGGTTGAATTAAAAAGCTCTAAGGTGGTAGAAACTGTGTACAGTGGAGTATCAATGTAGAGTGAATCTCCCATACTGCTTTCTCATATGTATGAAATGACAGTGAAATACTTAAGTTGTTTATATAATGGTTGTCTATACTGATAAATTGAACATGTTGCTTTCAAAATTGGGTATCTTGGAAATTCAAGATATGAATTTGATATGTGTGTCACATGCAAAGGAATGCATGCAATTAATAAATTAATAACTTAAAGGTACAACCATAAGTAATACTTATTTACCAACAAGCCAAGTTAGTACTAGAAATTACCAAATCTGTTACAACTGTTTGCTATCCCATCTATATTAGCTATCGCAAGATTAGACTGCCAGAAAAAGACAAAACAACTATTTTAGTGGTTGACAGAAAATATTTTTTAAAATCTCTGGTAATAGTTCAAGATGAGCCTTGTAAATCGGAGAACTCTAATGGTCTTTGTAGACTGATTCTTCTATAATGTCCTTCTCCTATTCAAAAGCTATGATTCTTATTTCCATGGTTGAAATTGTCATAATTAAAGATTACAATGTGGTATGAAGAAAAAATGTGAAATCTACCATATTATCTTCAATATATAATTAAATATTATATTTGAATATATAATTTCAAATTTCATGTATCACTGCCATTTACATCCTGTTGAATAGCAGTTGGTCTCACATGTACTCATAAGTTATCTCTGCCAGCTTGTCTAGTCTTATGACCTGGAAAAAGAGAACAACAGATTTTGGTGCACAACTGTGTAGGTTTGACACAACATCCACTTGCTTAAATTGCAGTTACCCATTCCCCTAAATGTTAGAGTAATTCATTTTTTATTCCTTAAAACAAGTGTCCCTCATTTATCTACATATATCCTTAATAAGCTGATTTAGTTGTGCTTGGTTTTGAAATTTATAGTAATTTCCATGTTGATACACTTTTAAAATACTGCAATTTTATCTTTTTCTGAAAGTTTAATTTTGAGCACTATATAAAATTCCATAGTGTGATGTTAATGTACTTTATTTTGCATTCTCCCACTAATGTAAATTGGTGTTATTTCCAGATTGTATTTCTGTAAAGAACACTGCTATATATGTTTTCATGGTTACGTTCATATTCAAATGCAAGTGTATTAGTACATTCTCACACTCCTATAAAGAACTACCGGAGACTGGATAATTTATAAAAAGGTTTAGTTGACTTACAGTTCTCCAGGCTGTTCAGGAAGCATAGTGGCTTCTGTCTCTCAGGGGGACGTTTCAGGAAGCTACCAAGAATGGTCGAAGGGAAAAGAGGGAACCGAGGCACTTTACATGGCAAGAGCAGGAAGAAGAGAAAGAGGGCAAGGAAGGAGGTGACACACACTTTTAATGAGCAGACCTTACAAGAACTCACTATCATGAGAATGTCACCAAGGGGAGATTGTGTTAAACCATGAGCAACCAACCTCATGATCCAATCACCTCCCACCAGGCCCCACCTCCAACACTGGGTATGACAATTCAAGATGATATTTAGGCAGGGACCACAGACTCAAACCATATTGTTCTGCCCCAACCTCTCCAAAGTCTCATGTTGGTCTCATGTTTCAAAATAAAATCATGCCTTCCCAACAGTCCAGAGTCTTAAATCATTAAAGCCATTAATACAAAAGTCCAAAATCCCAAGTCTCATCTGACACAAGGCAAGTCCCTTCTGCCTATGATCCTGTAAAAACAACAACAAAAAACTAGTTACTTCCAAGATACAATGGGGAATGTAGGCATTAGGTAAATACTCCCATTGCAAACAGGAGAGATCAGCCTAAAGAAAAGGACTAAAGGCCCCATGCAAGCCCAAAACCCAGTAGGGAAGTCATTAAAATTTAAAGCTCCAAAATAATCTCCTTTGACTCCATATCTGATATCCAGGGCACAATGATGCTAGGGGTGGGCTTGCAAGCCCTTGGGCAGCTACACCCCTGTGACTTTGCAGGGTTCAGGCCCCACAGCTATTCTCAAGAGCTGGTGTTGAGTGCCTGTGGCTTCTCCAGGTGGGTGGTGCAAGCTGCTTGTAGATCTACCAATTCCAGGGTCTAAAGGGTGGTGGCCCACTTGTCATAGCTCCAGTAGGCAGTGCCCCAAGAGGACCTTGTGTGTGGGCTGTAACCCCGCATTTCCCCTCCACAGTGTCCTAGTTAGGGGTTCTCCATCTGGGCTCTGCCCCTGAAACAGACTGGACATCCAGACTTTTCCATATAGCCTCTGGAATCTAGCTGGAGGCTCCCAAGCCCTCAACTCTTGCACTCTGTGTACCTGAAGGCTTAACACCACATGGAAGTCACCAAGGCATACAGCTTGCAGCCTCTGAAGCAGTGGCCTCAGCTATACCTGGGCCCCTTTGAACCACAGCTGGAGCAGGCAGAATGCAAAAAGCCATGCATGTCCTGAGGTTGCACAGGGCAGCAGGGTCCTGGGCCTGACCAAGAAACTATTCATTCTTCCTAAGTCTCCAGTTCTGTGATGGGAGGGGCCACCGTGAAGATCTCTGAAATGCCTTCAAGGCCTTTTCCCCATTATCTTGACTATCAGAACTTGCCTTCCTTTTAGTAATGCAAATTTCTGCAGCCTGCTTTATTTGCTGCCCTGATAATAGATTTTTATTTTCTACCACATGACGTGGCTGCTAATTTTCCAAACTTTTATGCTCTAATTTTCTTTTAAATATAAGTTTCAATTTCAGGTCATTTCTTTGCTCATGCCAATGAGCATAGGTTGTTAGAGCAGCCAGGTTAATTCTAGAACACTTTTTGCCACTTATAAATTACTTGCACCAGATACATTGTTATCCCTATGAAGTTCCCATTTCCACAGATCCCTAGAGCAGGGGCACAATGCAGCCAGGTTCTTTGCTGAAGCGTAACAAATATGAACCATATTTCAGTTCCCAACAAGTTCCTCATTTTCATCAAAGACCTCGTCAGTCTTGACTTTACTGTACATACCATTATCTGCATTTTGTTCACAACAATTTAACAAATACCTAAAAAGTCCCAAATTTTCGCTCATCTGTCTTCTGAGCCCTCCAAGCTCTTCTAACCTCTGCCTGTTTCCCAGTTCCAAACCTGCTTCCACATTTTCTGGCATCTTTATATCAATGCCACACTCCTCAGTACCAATTCACTGTATTAGTCCATCCCCATGTTGCTATAAAGAAATACCTGAGACTCATTTATAAAGAAAGAAGCTTCATTGGCTCATGGTTTTGCAGGTTATACAGAAAGCATAGCAGCTTCTACTTCTGGGGAGGCCTCAGGAAGGTTCCAATCATAGCAGAAGTAAGTGGCAGGGTGTGTCACACACTTTTAAATGACCAGATTTAATAATAACTATCACAAGAACAGCACCAAGCGGGGAGGCGGGGAGTTAAATCACGAGAAACCACCCCAATGACTCAATCACCTCTCCTCAGGCCCGACCTCCAACACTGGGAGTTACAATTTGACATGAGATTTGGGCAAAGACAGAGACCCAAACCCTATCAGCAAAATTTCTTCCAGTATAAAATCTTAAGAGTAGAATTGTGGAAATGCAGTATATATGTATATACACACACATATATAACTAAAAAGACAGTGACAAAATTATTTTCCAAATTATTTTGACCATTTTTTAAATTGATAAGAATTTTATATAAATTCTAAACACTAATTACACTTCTATTCAAATACTTTAAACCCCAGCAGAGGTGTTTAAGTTGTTTATCTTCCTCCCTTTCTTGACTTTTGCTTTGTGTGTATGTTAAGAAATTCAAGTTATTCACTTCTTAAATATGTGCCTTCAAATTATTAACATTGTAAGGGATAAAAAGACTTGAAAACTATGAGTCAAGAAATTTCATGGAATGGATGTGTATTGTTTGCGAAATACATCAAGCTGTATACATTTATTACGTACTGCCATTTGCATATGAAAATACATGAATATTGAAAAATATTTCATAGACTGGAAGTTTATTTTGCCCATATAGCCCCAATCAAAAGAGAAAAAAAATCTGTCAGAATACCTCCACTGTTCAAAATTCCACAGTACCACATACTTATTTTAAAAATAGCTACTGAATATAATGTATTCATTACTAGAGTAAAAACTGGAGACATATAAATGAAAAAATCGCTATTCTTTCGATAGTTTAGTGAAAGAGTTTAGAAATGAAGTAGATGTAGCTACTATAGGTATATGAGAAATAGTACAAAAAAAGTTGTAGAAGGCTTGTGTTTATACAATATCTTAATCGTAGAACATCACAGTGCTATAGGAGTTTGAAGAAGGAGTTTTCTAAACTTAAGATTGGCAGTTCGTGTTAAACCAGATACATCATGAAAGACTGAAAATAGTACTTTGGGAGAGACTAAGCCCAGTTGGCTTTACTGCAGCTAAAGTTACCACAGAAAAAAGGCTATGCAAGAAATGTGGATGAAGGTAATATACCGACGATGAAAGAACTTCTTGCTAAATCATGAAGTTTGCTTTAATTTACAAAGAACTCTTGACTGAATTGATTAGATTTCCATCACTGTGGTAACAGTGACTTAAATAATAAACTTCAAATGAAGTCAAATCTGCATTTGTGTTTCCAAACTCAGAAAGCAGTGGAAATTTCATACTTAAATAGGGACAATGTGTGAGAAAATATTCACAGCTAATAAATGTTTTTTCAGACATGTTTTACCTGGTAAAAGTCAATTATTTTAAATTCATAATTAGGTGTTACTATGGCATTTTACCGATAGTGAAATTATGGCCCACAAATACCAAGTAAATTGCCCAACGGCGTACAGTAGGTGATAGTACATAAACATAGAATGCAAAGCCAGGCTCAAAGAGCAAGCACAAGTAACTATAATATACGGAGAACAACATTTAAAAGAATAGAAAATTATCATCTTTTAAAGCAAGCAAAATCAAAGGTACAATACAGCAAGGTAAAGAACCAATGCATATGTTTTGTAAATGCTTATTTGCCTCTGAATCCAATCTTCCAGAAAAAAAATCTTTTAAACAATGAAGACAACAAAAAGTGAGACATTTCAACTGATCTGCTTCTATGTGTGATTATAGATTGTGTCTCTTGTGAGCATTCTATTGTTAGAAGATTTCTTGTGTAATTATAAGATGAAAAACATTGTAGATATTACCGTCTGCGATGGGACTCCTTGCTGTTGCAAGTGGAAGATTTTTTTGAGTTAATTGAAAGCACAGCTTGATGTCTCATGCAGTTTAAATACAGATATTCAAAGCAGAGAAAAATAATAAACTCTGCTAAAGTAACATTTGAATTGAAATAAATTGGTTGAATAAAGAGAATTCTGGATCATATTTTAAAGTCTTTCAATATCTCTAAACATATAATGTGTGTAATACATTACTGATAACTTGAAGATTTATCCTTAAGTAAATGTTCATGATCTTGAAACAAACATGCAAATTAGCACTGGCATACAATGACTAAAGTGACTGGGAATAAAAAGCTTAGGTAAATATTAAGCATTCTTATATGTTATTTTTAAATTCAGTAAGTCACTATGGAAATTATTAATCTGTGGAGATACTTTTTTTTTTTTTTTTTGAGGCGGAGTCTCACACTGTTGCCCAGGCTGGAGTGCAATGGCGCGATCTCAGCTCACTGCAAGCTCCGCCTCCCGGGTTCACGCCAGTCTCCTGCCTCAGCCTCCTGAGTAGCTGGGACTATAGGCGCCCACCACCGCGCCTGGCTAATTTTTTGTATTTTTAGTAGAGACGGGGTTTCACCGTGGTCTCGATCTCCTGACCTTGTGATCCGCCCGCCCCAGCCTCCCAAAGTGCTGGGATTACAGGCGTGAGCCACTGCGTCCGGCCTGGAGATAACTTTTCTTATCATTTTTCAGGAGAGAAAACATTTGTAAAATGATAACGCATGTCAAAGAGCTCAAGCCTAACTGATGGCAGAGCCAGAACAACATTAATGACTATATGTCTCGTTCTTTTTCTTGTTTAAAATCAACAGATAAAATTGTATATATTGTGTACAATATGATGTCATGAAATATATATACATTGTTGAATGATTAAATATAGCTAATTACCATGTGCATAACCTTATCTAGTTATTTTTGTGGTGAGAGCACTTCATATCCTCAGCATTTTTAAAGAATATAACATTGTCTACTGTAATCATCACTTCCTTTAAATTTATCTAGAAAATAAAATTTTGAGTCAAGTACTCTTGTAGGTTCTAAGAAGAAAGACAAAAACTGAAGTCATAAAGCTGATGTCATAAAACTGATAATTTGGTTAATGAATACATGAATAAACAATGAGCATAAATATGTACCATAATTTATATTAATAAAGTAATACATATGGAGGAGAAATAGAGTGGGGGCATGATTTCTCACGAAGTTATCAAGAAACACTAAAGTCTCATAAAAGATCTCTTCATGAAAGTCAAACTTGAATGAAATGAAAGAAGTAAACAACAAAGGTATCATTCCAGTGTTTGTATATTATGCCTTTTCTTACATGTATGTTTTCATTATATATATCTAGATATTATGTATATCTATATAGACATGGTTACCCTTTAGTATCCATGGGGGACAGAGGGGATTAATTCAAATACAATATGTAGACACCAAAGTCTGTGGATGCTCAAGTCTCTTATGCAAAATCCCAGAGAGGATGTGAAGAAAGGGGACTGCTTGTACATTGTTGGTGGGAATATAAATTAGTACAGCCCTTATGGAGAACAGTATGGAGATTCCTCAAAAAAACAGAAAATGGAACTATTATACAGCCTCATTGTGGAAAATTAGAACTATTCCACAATCCCGTTGCTTGTTATACATCTGTAGAAAATCAGTATATGGAAGAGATAGTTACACTTTTATATTTATTGCAGCACTATCCACAACTGCCAAGAAACACAGTCAACCTCAGTGTTCTTCAGTGAATGCATGGATAAAGAAAATGTGTATATACAAAATGAAATTTTATTCAGGCTAAAAAGAATGAAATCCTATCATTTGCAGCAACATGGATGGAATTAGAAGAGGTTAAGCAAGATAAGCCAGACACAGAGGGACAAATACTGCATGTTCTCATTTATATGCAGGAGCTAAAATATTTGAGCTAATGAAGGTGGTTACCAGAGGCTAGGAAGGGTAGTGAGAAGGGGATAGCGAAAAAAGTTGGTAGATGGGTACAAAAATAGAGTTGGATGGAATAAATACATTCTAGAGTGCAATAGAACAATAAGTTGACTGTAGTTAATAATTTATTGTATATTTTAAAAATAGAAGATTTGGAATGTTCCCAACACAAAGAAATGACAAATGTTAGAGATGACGGATATCCTAATTTCTCTGATTTGATTATTACACACTGTATGCTTGTTCAAAAATCACATGGACCCCATAAATATGTGCAAATATATAAATTTTTAAAAAGCATAGTATTTTTGTATTAGCACATTTTAAGAATTCAATGGATCATCAGCTATAATTATCCTTTAAGTTATTAAGAAATAATTTTTCGACCAGGTAACCTTGTAGGTGCAAAGAACAAAACAAAGGCCCAAACTGTAGCCATAAAACTCGTGTTTGGTAAATGACATATAGGCCCACCTCTCATATACTTTAACCATCTCTAGATTACTTTTAATACCCAATACAAAGTAGATGCTATGTGAATAGTTGTTATGTAGTATTTTTTATCTGTGCTATTTTTATTGTTGAATTTTTTTAAACCTAAATGATTTTAATCCAGACATTAAATCTGTAGATAAGAATTCTGTGGATATGGAAGGCTCTGTATGTATATAGATGTTTGAATGAATATATATTCATATATAAATATAAATGAATGTAATTTTAGATGAGAAAGCAGAAAATATAAATATATGTTAGCATATACTGTGTATGTTTGTGATCAAGGTATTTCCATATATATTTTTGTCCATATATACATATATGTGTGTGATATGTATGCATAGTATTAACGTGTATTCCATTCCTATTCCAAAATGTCAATCTAAAACTCCCAGTATTTTCAGAGAGATTACCAACTTGTAATTCCCCAATTCCTGACTATCCGATCAAAACATTGCTTCTCAATTACAAGTACAATAGTTTACATTTGGCCAACTGTATTCAGACAGTGAAGACTAACAAATGTATTCTTCAATGTATTCTTAATTTTAATGGTGTCTTTTAGGGATGCTTCTGATGTCTCAGCCCATTCCCACTTAGAATCAAAATACTGTGCAAAAGAAAGACTTGTTAAAAAGTTTCAACAGACATTCCAAGAACTCCCCATGCGAAGGTAGATGTGGTTTGAGGTAGAGGGTGGGCAGCTAGGAGGTGATACCATGAGAACATGAGAAACATTTATGAAATCTACTTGCTCCTGGGGTACTGCTTTGGCTCAGCCTAGAGCACATACAGACTTTTCAAGTAAAAGCTGCATTTTCGTTAATCCAAAGCTTTTAATGTGATAGATCAGTTATAATTTATAATGGGCACCTCAGGTTATCTGGGCATCTTATAGCCAAAAGACAGGTGTTTTTAAGGCCTAATAGCAAGCTGTGAAGAATACACCATACATCATAAGATGATCCTAAATCCCCAGGAATCTTCTCTGTGAATTTCTGTTGAGGCTTTTCAGAGGTTTAATATGACATACCTACTTAAACTATTAAAGTACAATTAGATCTGCTGCATTATAGGACAAGTACAAAAGAAAAGCTTGCGTTCAGCCCTGGAATTTTTGCAGAGCCTTTTCTTGCTCAGGGTTATACTCAGAATCTACAGTCTTATGAATTACCTGAATCCAAGATATGCTGCTCTAAAATGTAAGAGGACCAACCAAGGGTTGTGGGTTTTTGTTTTGTTTTGTTTTAATGGTTTTGTTTTGTGATGGGTTGTGTAGGTAGCAGCAAGTTGTCACCCAATTTGTAAAGAATATCATAACAGCTTTTTAGACTATTACATACTGAGAAATTTCACTAAAGTGGAAGGATCTTAAATTTCTATGACATCTATGTCTCACCCTTTAGCATGCATGTGTCACAACTTATTTGCTAACTTATTTTCTACTCCCTCTTTCTCAGGTCTAGTCAGCATGCTGTTACCAATGTAAGAGAGAATCTGTATTACATTTTGTGTTATGTCAATTAAACTAAGATCTTTGTAACTAATGCAGAGAGAAGGAAAATTAGTATAGACCTGTGATAGTCTATGACAAAGTGTTATTTTCCTTTCTAGGTAAAAGAAACTGCTTCTGGGAGTTTTTAATTAATATTGTGAAAAGAGCAATGAATGATCAATGGTTTTATATTAACTGATAGAGGCCTTGTGTGTAAAAATATTACACCTGAAACTGCAGCCACAATTGAAATCAGTCCCAAGTAAAATTTTACTGCAACCAATAGCCATTCTTAGAAGCTAATAAGCCTCTGCACAGACCAAACCTGTAATTTAATTGATAATGTGATAGACACTAATACCCTCCTTTCTTAAAGTGTGGTGTTTGTGTTCTAGTAATATTAATTTACTGAATTCTCCCAGCTATGTGGTATTTATTTTTTTTTAATTTATTATCCTGGTTAAGAAAAAAGTAATAGAGCTCCCAATGAGCACTTCTTTTATAATAGCCTGGGTGCATGGTTTAGATAGCCAATATGAGTAATTATTTATTTCCAGTAAGTTAATTCCAATTCAGAAACAAGAGAATTAATGACAGATAGGTTCTGTAGACCCAGTGACCTACCCATGTACAAGACCTAAGCCCAAGTTTAATTTATTACCTGATATCCACAGAAGTCCACATTGATTGGTGGACCACAGCCAGAGTGGGTGTCTCAGAAAATACCAACTCAAAACTTGTGTCTACTAGAACATGGTATTTCTATTTTGCCATGATAAAATTATCTTAGTAAGTGACTATAGCTCCTATTGCAACTTAGAAAACATATAACTTTCATCAATTTTGAATGATCTTATCACAAGGGAACCGTGACTTAACTTCACTTGAGAAGTTCCAGGTAAGTAAACTAGCCTAGATGTTGGACTTCAATTGAAGACTAAAATATTCCATTATATCAGTTGAGTCAGATTTCTGCCTTCAGATGTAGAAATTATGTAGTTATTTAATAATCACTGTAATATATTTTCTAAGTATTTTATTGATAAATATGTTTGTTCTGTCACCACCAAAATCTCTGTGGTTTAAGACATTCTGTCACTTTTGTTTATCCTGCTTCTAAATATGGTAATGCCACCCGTTTTATTGATGGAGGTTGAATATAACAATGAAGCCTCTGTTACTTTCAAATGAACATTGAATTTAGAGATATTCTTAATAGCAGCATTTCCTAACATCCCAAAGTAAAGGTCCCAGCAAATACAGAACTTTATAAAGAAGCTGGTGCTTATTTCTCCGTAACTGCATTTCTCAATTCCTTAGTAAAGCAAGTTTCTTCTGAGTCCCATCTGAGTGTGAAACAGGGTGTATGTTTCCATTCTTTTAATAGTTATTTCCAACTTTTTCATCATCCTAAGCATTTGATTTTTTTTAATCTCCATTATATCAGAGAAGTGTTAATACTTAACTGCATAGAATAATCATCACCATTGTGTTCAGATTTCAATCAATTCACCTCACAGTAAGTTACCTAGAAAGATAATTTACTCCCAATTTTATATTTTATCTTTCTTATTCCAACATCTTTTTAATACAGTTCTGCACATTTTTTCATAAGCCTTCATAAACAGAAGTTAGTACAGATTTTCAACTATTATTGAGAATAAGCTGTCTTTTCCTTTGTCACATTTGACACTTAAACCCTTACAGCATATTAATATGATTCCAGTTACAGAGGCAATAAGGAGTAGAAGTACTCTATATTCAGAAAAAAAAGAACATTCTCTTGAATAATTTCCTAATGACAGGTAATTATAATGTTATGTAAAGATAAAAAATAAGTTGTTTCCTGTACTCATCTGTTTTGCATGAAGGGAATACCTAAGACTGGGTAATTTATAAACAGAAGAGGTTTATTTGACTTAGTTCTATAGGCTGTACCCAGAACATAGTTCCAGCATCTGTTTCTGGCAAGGCCTGGGGAAGCTTACTGTCATGGCGAAAGGGGAGCCAGCATGTCACGTGGCGAGACTGAGAGCAACAGAAGGAAGGGGAAGGTTTCAGACTCTTTTAAACATCCAGTTCTCTTGTGAACTCATTACCACAGGTGGGGCACCAAGCCATTCCTGAGAGATCCACCCCCATGACCCAAACACTGCCTATTAGGCCCCACCTCCAACCCTGGTAGTCACATTTCAACATGAGATTTGGGGGAGTAAAATATTTAAACCATATCATTTCCATTGACATTGGAAGCTCAGGGTGCTTGGGGGAATCGTTAAGTCTCAATTATATTTGAACGTCCAAGTCATGAATCCACGTCTTCCCCAAAGAGGTTTTGGTTGTTATAAATAGATGCTTGACAAGTCTTTGGTTTACACTGTAATTCTTCAACATGCTCAATCACATTTACTTTACAACTTCAAGAGGTTTACCAACAAATAACTCTGGTTCTATTACTGTGACTTGAGCTGAAACTTTTCTTTCTGAACCTGCAATTTTCTTTATAGAAAGTCTGCAGTTAAATCATAACAAAAGCATCCTAGCCCACTAATAGCTGTCATCACTCTAATGGTTATGTACAGCAATCACTTGTTAGACAAAGCGTGCTGTTCCTCAGGCACTTCATTCTATGCAAGCAGTGATGGTTCAATTCATCAACATACCAACGCATGTCATATTCCCTGTGGACCTTTTTCTCTTATAAAGAAACTCAATATGATGCAAAGGCCACTTGCTAAAACACAACAATCTCAGATTTCCATTGTTGAGAGTCTATTTTCTGACCTTATTATATCCATCATTGTTCCATTAATGATCCTGTCAGAACACAGAAGAAAAAGTATGTGCTGAAGTTGGCTTATAATGATGAGTGGATTGTGTACTTATCTTCCTAATCTGTATTTTGACATCACATTTGTAGTTTGAATCAGACATGATGAGAGTATGTACATCTTAAAAATAGCAAGTTCTGCAAATCAAGGTTGCTCCTTTACCCTATCCATACCAGACAGCCAGTTGCTGAACATTCACCATCACCTCACAGCACTTATATATTTTAAGTAGATGACTTTTAATAGACTTGATTAAACATATATTGGATAACTAAGAGAAAAAAGTGTACCTGTAAATATTCAGAAACCAATAATGGCAAGAATAATTTCCAAACGTAGGTGTCAGGAAATAAAGAGAAGAGGTGTCCTTCTAAGAACTTAATGGTAGAAAAGAGTAGTTCAGTGAGCTGTGTGTTCAGAAGGGATCATTGCACTCCTAGTGCTTGTATGTCTAAGGTGGTTGTTTAAATCACAGAAAAAAGCAGCCTGCTCCCAACAGGCTGCTGTGAGGGGAGCAGCCTGCTATGGTCTCAGACAACACAGTTTGTTTCTCAGTGGATACGTGAGAGCAATGTGGCTGGTGCTCTGCTTGACAATAGGCATGGCATCTTTGCTTTTGGTACCTCTAAGTGAGCCCAGAGATGCTGGTGCTGGAAATGCCACCAGACCTTGATGGTAACTGATCACTGTCATTCAAAGAATATTGAATGACAAGGACTTGAATTCAGAGAAAAAAGTGTTTTACTTTCTTCACATTTTCTAATCTTACTCTATGGTCACCTGTTAGTAGAACCTATTAGAAAACCAGCTGGTCAAAGAAACTGGGAAGTACAATTTATAGGATAAAAGCCTAGGAAAACAAATCTGAGTATAAAAGCAAGCTATAGAATTAGGATATAATAGGCAAGTAACCACGACTTGGAGCATTTGCATCTTGTAAACAGAGTTTGGAATTTTATGCTGAGGCAATAGAAAGGGTGTGAAATTCTTAGTAGATAGGGAATAAACTAACCAAGTAATATTTTAGAAATAATTGTATTCTTCAAGGTCAGGTTTCTCTACTTTTCACTCTTGGTTCTACTATTTGCAGATAGATCTCCAGAACACCCACCTGGAATCTTAGAACAAGGATGTAAAAAGCAGTGTGAGAAATGTTGCAAGTGTGGCTCCACAGGCGTATCCAAAGTTCAGGAGGAGGTTTGCCCATTATGGGGAACTTCCCAAGTCTATATGCTTCATAGTCGTCTCTGACAGCTCAGTCCTGATAGTAGTCTGACCTCAGAGAGAGTGGAAGATGGTGGAATAGAACTCTGTAGCAATCATCCCCACATAGAAAAATCAGTGAACAGCTATCCACATGCAAAATTACCTTCACAAAAGCTAGTAAAACCAGGTAAGCTATCATAGTGCCTTCTTGTACCACAGTAGTAAGAGGAATGTATTAAAGAGGGTAGGAAGAAGAGTTTTACATTATCTGCATTACCCCCGCCCTAGGCAGCACAGTACAGACACAGAAAAAATTCGCTTTGGGTAATGAAAAAAAGGTGAGCATAGGGCTTTGCTTGTACCCCAGTACTGGGCCTCCAAAGTGAAAACAAGCACTAGGAAAACCTCCATAGACTCACATTCCATGTTGGTACCCAAAGACTGAGCCCTCTAGCCTCACCTCAGTCCCTGGGAGGACCACACAGCTGCAGACTTTAGGCTTGCATGGCAAATTTAATTTCTGGCTTGCACCACTGCTGGACCAACTCCTGTGGCTCCAGGCTTCAGATAACACTCGTCAACAGGTAGGCCTCAACAACACCTTGCTGAAGGCACACTCCAACCCTGTACCTGCCATAGCAAACCCTAGGCTGCTGTCAGTGCTGTACTGACTGCAGCTGCCCAAAGCATCTGCCATGCCCTAGTGCCATGCCTTTCCCACAATCCAGTCTGTGAAGAATGGAATAAGTACCTACCTTTTCAAATGAGCAAACATAGACACATGACCCTCAGAGATGCAGAACATTCAGGAAAAGATGTTATCAACAAATGGACAAAAATAAGGTAATAGTGACTGATCCTGAAGAAATAAGGATGCGTTATCTGTCTAAGAAGTTAAAATAACTGTCAAAACAAAGTTTAGCGAACTTCAAGAAAATACAGAGAAATAATTCAAGAAAATAAGAAAAACAGTAAGTGACTAAAATTAGAAATTTAATGGACAGACTGAAATTTTAAAACTATCAAACAGAAGTCCTGGAGCTAGACAAAACAAATGAAAAATGAAACATCCAACAGCAGATTTGATCAATAAGAAAAATCTGCGAACTTGAAGATACCTGAAAATATACAGTGAAACGTCAAAAAATCTTGTGAAATTTATGCTTTAAGGAGGTTCTGTTTTGATGTATTTTGAGGATTTGTTTCAAGATTTAGCTGCTTTTAGTGGTTCTTGTAGTGTTGGCTTAGTAGTGGCATATTAGCTTAGTATTTGTCTGAAAAAGACTATATCTTTCCTTCCTTTATGGCGCTTACTTTCACTGGATACAAAATTCTTGACTGATAATTGTTTTATAAAGTAGGCTGAAGATAGGGCCCCAATCCCTTCTAGCTTGTAGGGTTTCTGGTGAGAAATCTGTTAATATGATAGGCTTTCCTTTATAGGTTACCTCATGCTTTTGCCTTACAGATCCTAATCTTTCCTTTGTCTTGACTTTAGATAACCTGATGCCTATGTTCCCAGGTGATCTCTTTGTAATGAATTTCCCAGTGTTCCTTGAGCTTCCTGTATTTGGATATCTAGATTTCTAGGAAGGACAGAAAATTTTTTCTCAATTATTCTCCCAAATGTGTTTTCCAAACTTTCAGATTTCTCTTTCAGGAATGCCAATTATTTTTAGGTTTGGTCAATCAACATCCCAAAATTTTCAGTCTTTGTTCATTTTTTAAAAATTCTTTTTCTGTATCTTTGTTGGATTGGGTTATTTTGAAAACCTTGTCATCGAGCTCTGAAGATTTTTCTTCTGCTTGTTCAAGTCTATTGCTGAGACTTTCCAGTGCATTTTACATTTATATAAATTGAAAAAAAGCAATGAAAAGGAAGTGAGAAAGCTTATGGAATTTTTGAGACAGGAGAAAAGGTCAAATGATTGAGTCACGCAAGTTAAAGAAAAACAAACATGAAGTACAATGCTTTTAAAAAATTAAAAATTAAAATTTTAATAGAAAACATTCCAAACCTTGAAAAATGCAAACATCCAAGTACAGGAATGTCAAAATTTACAATTAGATTCCATCCAAATGAGACCACTGCATGATACGTTAGAATCAAACATATTTGATA
The DNA here is from genome assembly GCF_003255815.1 of Theropithecus gelada. NCBI lineage: Eukaryota > Metazoa > Chordata > Mammalia > Primates > Cercopithecidae > Theropithecus > Theropithecus gelada. The sequence continues at coordinate 27,485,471 of NC_037685.1, read as the reverse complement.
AGGTTTGGCTGTGTCTCCACTGAAATCTCAACTTGAATTGTATCTCCAAGAATTTCCACGTGTTGTGGGAAGGACACAAGGGGAGGTAATTGAATTATTGGGGCCTGTCTTTCCCGTGCTATTCTTGTGGTAGTGAATGAGCATCACGAGATCTGGTGGGTTTATCAGGGGTTTCCACTTTTGCTGCTTTCTCTTTTTCTCTTGCTGCCACCATGTAAGAAGTGTCTTTGGCCTCCCGCCGTGATTCTGAGGCCTCTCCAGCCGTGTGAAACTGTAAGTCCAATTAAACCCCTTTTTCTTTCCGGTCTCAGGTATGTCTTTATCAGCAGCATGAAAACAGAACTAATACAGTAAATTTGTACCAGTGGAGTGGGGTGCTGAAAAAAGTGACTTTGGAACTATGTAAAAGGCAGAGGTTGGAATAGTTTGGAGGGGTCAGAAGAAGACAGAAATGCGGGAAAGTTTGGAACTTCCTAGAGACTTGAATGACTTTAGCCAAAAGCCTTGATAGCAAGCAACATGGACAATAAAATCCAGGCTGAGGTGGTTTCAGATGGAGATGAGGAACTTCTTGGGAACTGGAGCAAAGTTGACTCCTGTTATATTTTAGCAAAGACACTGGTGGCATTTTGCCCCTGCTATGGTGATTTGTGAACTTGAGAGAGATAATTTAACATGTGGTGGAATAAATTTCTAAGCATCAAAGCATTCTAGAAGTGACTTGGGTGCTGTTAAATTCGATTTTATAAAGGAAGCAGAGCATAAAAATTTGGAAAATGTGCAGCCTGACTAATTAGAAAAGAAAAGCCCATTTTCTGGGGGAGAAATTAAAGCTGGCTGTAGAAATTTGCATAAGAAGCAGAGCCTAATGTTAATTCCCAAGACAATGGGGAAAATGTCTCCAGGCCATGTCAGAGACCTTTATGGCAGGCCCAGAAGCCCAGGAGGAAAAAGTGGTTTCCTGGGCCAGGCCCAGGGTCCTTGTGTTGTGTGCAGCCTAAGGACTTGATGCTCTGTGTCCCAGTCACTTCAACCATTGGCTGAAAGAGGGCAACGACAGCTCGGGCTGTGGCTTCAGAGGGTGGAAGCCCCAAGCCTTGGCAGTTTCCAGGTGGTATTGAGCCTGTGGGTGCATGGAACTCAAAAATGGAGATTTAGGAACCTTTGCCTAGATATGATGTGTGGAAATGCCTGGATGCCCAGGCAAAAGTTTGCAGGTGTGGGACCTTCATCGAGAACCTCTGCTAGAGCAGTATGGAACAGAGTCCCTAGGCAATGGGGCATTGCCTAGTGGGGCCATGAGAGGAGGGCCACCATCCTTCAGACACCAGAATCCATCCTTCAGACACCAGAATGGTAGATCCACCAACAGCTTGCACCGTGTGCCTGGAAAAGCCACAGACACTCAACACCAGCCTGTGAAAGCATTTGGGAGGGAGGCTGTAGCCTGCAAAACCATAGAGACAAAGATGTCCAAGACCATGGGAACTCATGTCTTGCATCAGTGTGACCAGGATGTGAGACCTGGATTCAAAGGAGGTCATTTTGGAGCTTGGAAATTTGACTTGCCCAGTGGATTTTGGACTTGCATGGGCCCTGTGACCCTTTTGTTTTGGCTAGTTTATCCCATTTGAAATGGCTATATTTACCCAATACCGTACCTTCACTGTATCTAGGAAGTAATTAGCTGGCTTTTGATTTTGTAGGCTCATAGGCAGAAGGGACTTGCCTTGTCTCAGATGAGACTTGGCTGTGGACTTTTGAGTTAATGTTGAAATGATTTAAGACTTTGGGAGACTATCAGGAAGACATGATTAGTTTCGAAAGGTGAGGACATAAGATTTGGAGGGGTTGGGGCAAAATGATACAGTCTGTCCCCACTGAAATTTCAACTTGAATCATATCTTCCAGAATTCTCATGTGTTGTGGGAGGGACTCAGGAGAAGGTAATTGAATCATGGGAGCCGGTCTTTCCTGTGCTGTTCTCGTGATAGTAAGTCTCGCTTCTCAGTGGTTTCTACTTTTGCTGCTTCCTCTTTTTCTCTTGCTGCCACCATATAAGACATGCCTTTCACCTCCTACCATCATATTGAGGCCTCCCCAGCCATGTGCAATTCTAAGTCCAGTTAAACCTCTTTTTCTTCCTAGTCTTGAGTATGTCTTTATCAGCTGCATGCAAATGGACTAATACAATATTATAATCAAAAGAGATAGAGAGGAGGAGCTTGAAAGCAGCAAGAGAAAAGAAGTAAATAACATAAGGCATTGTAATAGAGCTAGCTGTAGATTTCTGAGCAGATACCTTACAGGACAAGAGTGATTAGGATGATATGTTTAAAGAACTGAAGGACAGGAAACTGCCAATGAAGAATACTGTATCCAGCAAAGGTATCCTTCAGAAATACAGGTGAGATAGTTTCCTAGACAGACAAAAGCTGCAGAGTTCATTAACACTAGACCTGTCTTACCTGTCTTACAATAAACACTCAAGGGAATTTTTCAAACTAAAATAAGATTAGTGAGTAAATCAAAAACATCTGAAAGCATAAAACTATTAAACTTGTAGAAGTAGGCAGCCAAATTTAGAATAATACCGTAATGGTCATGGGTGAATAACCTATGTCTTTCACATGCAGGTCAAAAGACCAAACTATCAAAAACAATAGCTATAGTAATTTGTTGAAATATGTAAATTGTAAGTCAAACATTTTAAATGTGTGTTGGGGTAATTAAGTACAATTATAGTGTGTTTGTGCACACATGCGCATGTGCTCAAAGTTATCAGCTTGAAAATACCTGTTATAAATGTTTTTGTAAGCCTCATGGTAACTATCAAGCAAAAGCCTACAGCAAATACACTGAAAATAAAAGGGGAAAAAAAATCATATCGTTAGAGAAAACCACTCGGCCACCAAGGAGGACAGCTAGAAAGAAAGAAAAAAAGGAATTTATAAAATGCCTAGAAAACAACAGAATGAAAGTAGTAATTAGCTTGAATGCAAACCATTAGATTACCTAATGGCTACATGGATTGAAGAAAAAAAACACACACACAGCTTAAGACCAACTATGTGCTTCCTACAAGAGACTGACTGTACCTGTAAGTACATACATAGACTGAAAGTGAAGGCATTAAAAACATGTATCCCATGCAAGTAAAGAAACAGAAGAAAGCAGCAATAGCTGAAAAGAGAATAGCTGTATCTATACTTATATCAGGTAAAATGGACTTTATTTCAAACTGCAAAAAGAAAAATAGAAGGCCATTATATAATAAAAGAGGTCAAATCAGCATGAGGATTCAACAATTTTAAATATGCACTCAATATTGGAGGCCCTAAATATATCAAGCAAATATTAATAGATCTAAAGGGAGAGAGAGACTGCAATATAATAGAATCTTTAACACTCCTTTTACAGCAATAGATTATCCTGACAAGAAAACAATAGGAAAACATCAGCTTTAATCTGTACTCTAGATCAAAGGGACCTAACAGAACATTCCATCCAATAGTTGCAAAATATACATCCTTCTTAACTGCACATGAAACATTATCCAGGATATATAATGTTAGATCACAAAAGAAATCTCAACAAATTTAACAAAATTGAAGTCATATCAAGTACGTTTTTGGACCACAAAGTTACAGAACTAGAAATCAGTAGTAGGAGAAACTTCAAAAATGAACAAATACATGGAAAAAATAACAGCATCCTTCCAAATAACCAATGGATCAATGAATAAATTAAAAACTAAAATATTTGCTGAGAAAAATGAAAATGGAAACATCTTCCATCAGTAGAACGAAAGCAGTTCTATGAGGGAAGTATACAGCATAAAAATCTACATCAAAAAAGAAGCTTGCAAATAAACAACCTAACATTGCAAAAGATATGCCAAAGATATGTTCATACTCTCATGTTTGTTCTGGCATCATTCACTATAGCCAAGATGTGGAATCAACTTAAGTTTCCATCAATGGATGAAAGAAGAAATAAAATATCATGTATATGTATGCAGTATAATATTCAGCCACAAAAGAGAAGGAAATTCTGTGGTTTGCAACAACATAGAAGAATATGTACCACATTATGTTAAGTAAGCCAGGAACAGAAATACAAATACTGTACAATCTCACTCATACGTGGGATTTATAGGAATTGATCTCATAGAAGTGAACCATAGGCTGATGGTTAGGAGCAGCTAGGATGGTTGGAGACTAGGGAGTTGGAAAAATGTTGGTCAAAGCATGGAAAATTTCAGCTACACAGGAAAAATAAGATCAAAAGTTCTATTGAACAACATGGCAACTACAGTTAATAATGTATTCTTAAAACAATGCTAAGAGAATGGCTATAAAGTGTTCTCACTACAAAAATATAACTGAGTTATTAAATATATTTAGTCATTTTATATGGTATGTATATAGTTAATTTTTGAACAACATGGGTTTGAACTGTGTGGGTCCACTTACATTCAGATTTTCTTCCACTTCTTTGATCCCTGAGACACCCAAGACCAATGCCTCCCCATCTCCTCAGCCTATTGAATGTGAAGATAATGAGAATGAAGACCCTTGTAATAATCTATTTGTAATTAATAAGCAGTAAATAAAATTTCTCTTCCTTTTGATTTTCTTAACATTTTCTTTTCTCTAGCTTATTTCATGATAAGCGTACTTTAACAAAGGTACAAAATATGTGTTAATCAACTGTTATGAGTAGGGCTTCCAGTTAACAGTTGACTATTAAGTTTTGGGGCAGACCAAGTTATATGTGAGTTTTTGTTTGTGTGGGGTTTAGTGCTTCTAACCCGCATGTTGTTCAATAGTCCGTTGTACTTGAAGACATCATTTTGGACCTGGCAAATATATACACATTTATCAATTAGACGTTTAAGCACATTTTTTAAAAAGTAAAATAGTTTCACATGAATGTTCAGAATAAGATAGAATTATTGAAAAATGAAGTAATCATAAGTTGGTTGCAATAACTTAGAGAAATTTTGAGGACAATAACAGTGCCAGTGGGATGGACAGACAAGGTAGTTTGAAAAGCTGCTCGGGACATCAAAGTTCATGTGTCTTCTTCCCATGAAGGTAACAATTTTAATAAATGCTAGATTTAACTTTGAAACTTGTATTTCTAATGCAAAAGAAGTATATGTTTTTAATATTCAATAGCATATGTTGTACACAGTATTTTTAGGTGTGCTTTAAAAAGTTCACTTTACAATAAACTATAGCAGTTCAGGTTAGAAATGCCACTATTTCACTTCTACATAGTTAAGTTGAATATGACATTTTAAGTCAATTATTTATTGAATAAACATGTAGGTTTAGGATTTTTTATAGTTTCATAGTAATTTATGACCTAACAGATATATTTAGTTCCAATGCAAAGTTTTCTTTCATTTACTTTTTATTTTAAGAATAAATATAATATCCTGTAACACTTAAAGTCCTGATTACTCAGATCAGTATTCTGGAATTTTTATATAATCAGTATCGCATATATAATTAAAGATGTTGATAGTCTCTGAGAATAAATGTCCACTATGTGAGGAAACTTTTATTGATAAGTTAATATACAAGAGACTCTTCAGCCTATGCACTGCTATGGCTTCAGAAAGCCAGAGAGTTAACAGCAATCTAACAGAAATATAGGAATAACAATTGCAAAGGCTAGTCTCATTGTAGATAGCCAATTAGTCAAATGAATATGGTCTTAAAAATTAGTAGTTTGGATACTATTCAGGTAATTATTGGCCTCCAGAGTTCCAAACTAAGTAGAAGATAAAATCAAGTTATCCTAGGCAGCAGTTCAATTTTGAAAATTGGAAGAACATGCCAAGGCAGAAATCCAATGCTATAAATGGATTCAGTCTTGGGAGGGGCACATTATGAAGTATTACAGCTGGGCATGACATGAGTTTTTGTTCATCCATCTGATTAATCAAATCATGGTTCTCATTAAAAGCAAAGGAGATGCCAAGGACTGGCTTCTGTTTTCCTGATCTAATATGAGAACCCTTAGCCGGTCTGTACTTCTGGTTGTAAGGCAGAAAGAGAGTCTGTTGATATATGCACAGTTCCTGGTAGGACTGATTTATAAAATAGAAACAAAGCTGGACCAACAGATGGTACTCTGCAGAAGATACTGCCACGAAGATAAAAGACAAAGGTAAAACAAAATAGGGTTACCTGATAATGACAAAAAAGTAAAGAATTACTGAAGACATAACAATTACAGGACTAGATTTAACCAATGATATTCAGTTATTTAGAGAAAAGGAATACTCAATTTATTATACATGTATAAATGGCAAAAGCAGTGAATATAGTAGTAAGTTGCAGAAACTCAGAAAATAAGATGTGGTACCAGAAAATGTTAAGACATTAAAACTGAAATCAATTCAGTTAGAAAGGCAAATCATCATCACAATTGTACCATGATGTATAAGTAACCTTAAAAACAAAAAGAGAAAATGTGACATTTACACTCTTTAATAAAGAGCTACTGTAAGTCTGAAAACAAAATAATTGAAATGTATGCTTTCAAAAATACACCGTTTGAATTTATTAATATAACAGTAAAAGTGGGTGTCTTTATGGCTGTTTCAACATGTTGCTAAATTGAGATAAACATCCAAAAGCAATGACAAAGCAATTTAATTCTTTACAACATTCTTTCAAAAAGTGCTAAGAGATGCTGCAATTCATAATACCTTGGAGAAATTTCTACAAGTACTTGCCACCCAATTATCTCTCCAAAGCCTGAAGCATGGATACTGTATATATCCACAAATTCCTTGCTGAAATCTTCCCTGAACACTTCCCCAAATTCAGCCCAAATACCTGACTTTTAAGTGGCACTTCCAATTCTACTTTGTGTATAGTCTTCTACCAGAAACAATGTTCTAAATTTTCCAATGTGAAGTAGAAAAAACAATTTGAGTTCCATTCAATTATCCCGTTCAAACTTTACCCTGATATAAACAAAAAGGTCCAGTATAACAGCATTATATGGTTTGGCTCTGTGTCCCCACCCAAATCTTACCTTGAATTGTTACAATTCCCACATGTCAAGGGCAGGATCAGATGGAGATAATTAAACCATGGGCGCTTGACTTCCCCATGCTGTTCTCATTATAGTGAGTTCTCATGAATTCTGATTGTTTAATGAAGGGGCTTCTCTTCCTGGGCACTCATTCTCCCCATTGAGATGAAGTAGTATGTCTAGAGTGGCTAATCTTTAGCATTCCCATCCCCCTAAGCGTTTTTATCCTTTCCTCTACATAAAACCAAGGGGGACTGGGCATTTCCAGCTCTCTCACAGTGGACCATCTTTTGATCCATGTTTCAGCTAACCAAGCAAATAAACTATTAGAACCTTTTTTAACTCCTTGAACTGCAACATTAAATGCAGAATCCCTGCTTATTACTCCCATATCAGAAAGCTCAGCCTGACCCAAGTTTGTTTCTTCCACCATTATCCCACACCCTTCATAGCCATTCCCATGGCTGTTTTCCAGATTTCTGCTTATATAAATTAGAAAACTCAAGCAGGTCTTTTGGACTGTAGCACACCTCCCCATGGACCACATTCTGAATCTCACTTCTAGGGGCCTGCCAGGAATTTAGCTATAGGTCCTAGAAGCAAACAGCGGTTTTGGGGGTGGGTCCTGAGGGAGAATCAGCAAACTGTCTCAGGTAGTGCATGATTAATCTCTTCAGACCAACGTGGAAAGATTGATGGCAGTGTGGGTGGGAAAGGTGATGTTGCCACCACTGGGCGTGGGGAGTCTGTTTCTTCTGGCAAAAAAGGCTCTTCAGAATTTAAGACTTCCGTGCCCTCAGCCTCATCAGGATCCTTCCACATGTTCGCATTCTAAGTGGCATGGTCCAGATCTTTTTCCAATCAGTGCCTTCCCTTTAACAGTAGACACCTGGTAAGGATGTGTGTGCACCTTTCACTGCATGATAAGAGCTTACGTCTGATTTTCCACAATTTTAGCCCTTTATGTACACGAAATAAGACTCTCAGAGCCATCTTAGAAAATTTGAAACTCAGTGTTTTTGGAGCTGTGAGTTAGAATCCCTGAACTCATCATTTTCTTCCATCACTTTGTCTAGCGAACTTAGGAACAACCAGTCAACTTCATTATATTCCTTGGTTCTCCACATGTAGTGGAAGGTATTAGGTATAGAGTCACTAAACTCGTTGCCTCTCACAAGCTGTGAATCAGGAGTTACTTTTTTTTTTTTTTTTTTGGAGACAGAGTCTCACTCTATTGCCCAGGCTGGAGTGCAATGGTGTGATCTCGGCTCACTGCAACCTCCACCTCCCGGGTTCAAACGATTCTCCTGCCTCAGCGTCCCAAGTAGCTGGGATTAGAGGCAGCTGCCGCCACACCCAGATAATTTTTATATTTTCAGCAGAGAGGGGGTTTCACCATGTTGGCCAGGCTGGTCTCGAACTTCTGACCTCATCATCCACTTGCCTCGACCTCCCAAAGTGCTGGGATTACATGCGTGACTCATCATGCCCGGCCCTAACGCATTTATTTCTCATAACTCTCTAAATAGTTCACACCAGGGACTATCAGTGTTCTGCATACTATTAGAAGTAGACTCCTTGGCATTTTGGGTTCTAATCAGATTAAGCAGTCAACTCCAGAAACCCTAAAACTAAACAAAGACATCTATTAAAATTTGGTTCTATGTTTGCTCCTGATAAAAAAATCTGTATTAGGGTGCTCTAGAGGGACAAAGCTAATAGAATAGATGTATATGTGAAGGAGAGTTTATTAAGGAGTATTAACTCACTGGGTTACAAGGGTGAAATCCCACAATAGGCCACCTGCAAGCTTAGGAGCAAGTAAAGCAGTCCAAGTCCCATATTCTCAAAAGTAGGAAACCTGACAGCGCAGTCCTCAGTCTGTGTCCAAAGACCCACGAGCTCCTGGCAACCACTGGTGTAAGTCCAAGAGTTCAAAAGCTGAAGAACTTGAAGTCTGATGTTTGAGGGAAGGAAGCATACAACACAGGAGAAAGATGAAGGCTGTGGAAGGCTCAGCAAGTCTGCTCTTTTTAGCTGCTTCTGCCTGCTTTACTCTAGCTGTGCTGACAGCTAATTAGGTGGTGCCTCCCCCAGACTGAGGGTCAGTCTGGCTCTCCCAGTCAACTCAAACCTTGATTTCTTTTGGCCACACACTCAGAGACACACCCAGAAACAATACTGTGTGTCCTTCGATCCTGTCAGGTTGGCACTCAATATTACCCATGACAGGTGCCTTCCACTATGATTGTAAGTTTCCTGAGGGCGCCCCGGCCACGTGGAACTGTGAGTGAATTAAACCTCTTTACTTTGTAAATTATCTAGTCTCAAGTATTTCTTCATCGCACCATGAGAACGGACTAATACACCACACATTCATTTATCTTATTGCTTGCTTTACAAGCAGATACATCTCCTGAAAATTACTCAAATTTATTTCCCATTGCTTAGTTTGTAATCACACTGACACCCAAACTACCTCCATATAAGTGTATATAAATTTGAAGTAGAAACTACATTCTCAAAGGAATATGTCTGCATGTGTTTATTATACTCAACTCACCCTCAAATATCTTACTGTACATATGTGTGCTATCTTGGAAAGACGTTGTATGTAGCTGATCTTTAAAACTACCCTTCATTTGTGATGCTCTTCCAGCCTTGGAATCTTTTAAAGCATTTGAGCTTGTATGTGTGTGAGGATGAATGTAAAAATGCAGTCTTAAATAAACTATTTAAAAATCAAACAAATGGAAGTTACAAAAGCTCAATAGATTCTCGTTTCTTGTAGATTTTAAAGAAATTCACTACAGATTTTTCAGCAGTTCCAACAGATAGCATTCTGACATTGCCAGCTGTGAGGATTGTATTTCAGATAAACAACCTTGGTCCCATTGTAGTCAGTCATATTACAGCTGCAGAGTGAAGAATTTTAGATTTAATTTTCTTCCAAGAGAGAAGGTCATAAACACTGAATGAATTAGTAATGAAGGCATTTTTTTGCATTTCATTTTTATTTCAATATAGAAAAATGTCATATTTCAAATCTTTCTGTGTACTCAGTGGTCATAGTGAGTCTTACTGCAACATTATAAAGAGTGATGCAAAAAGTACATTCTGGATTCTAGAGCATTTTTGTTTTAAGCTAGAAAGCAGTGACCTCAACGAAATCATTACAGAATTTTTAAGCAACTTAATATAAAATAGCAGAATACAGTTGACAATCAAATATAAATGATCAGAGTACATTTCAAATGGTAAGAATGAGAATTGTCCCTGATATTGAATGTATTAATACATATTTATAAGCAGTGCTTTTCTTTTTATTTGGTCTCCTTTTTTAAACTAAGGTACAGCTACATACAAAAAATGCATAAATCTAAATTGTGTGAGTCATTGGGTTGTGACCAATCTATTTACCCATGTAATTAATACCTCAATCAGATTTTAGAGCACTCTCAAACTTTCCCTCAAGCACCTTTCAAGTCTCTCTTCCCCTTACACAGAGGCAACCATTTTTCTGATTTCCATAGATCGGTTTGCAAGTTCCAGAACTTCATATCATTAGGATGACACAGGATATGTTCCTTTTGGCCATTTCTCTATTGATGTGGGTTTGCTTTTCTTTTTTTCAGACTCGGAAGATATCTTAGAACATTTATATTAAACATCACATTTCTAATATGAATTTTTATAGCAGTTTCAGCTTCATCCCATCAAATTTGCTATGTTGTGTTTTCATTAGTGTGTAGATAACAATGGAAATGTTATTTCCATTGGCCAGTAGGTTATTTAGAAGTATATTGGCAACTTTTCAATTAATTTGGGATTACCTAAATGTTTTTTATTAGCGATCTTTGATTTAATTACATTGTAATCAGACAGCATATTTAGTAACATTTCAATATTTGAAATATATTGTGGCTCATTGTGTTGTGGACTAGCATGCAGTTTATATTGAAGAAGATTCATTGACTGTTTAAACCACATTTTGATATGTTTATTAGGACACTCTCAAAGTTTATAGTATCTTAATTTACAATGTATTAAATATGTATTTTTACTATTTTATCTTATATATTTAGTACCAATGGAAATAAATATCTTTAATATTATTGTAAACAAAGTTTTTTAAAGGCCATGAAGTAATTGAAATTGTTCTCCTTGATCCTTACAATTGATTTGCATAGTTTCAACTTGCACATTTTTACGGTGAGGATGAATTACAGTTCACAAAATTATTCACTAGAATTTTGTGGCCAAATTGAGGTTTAAATTTCACATGGCTAATAAGTCTGCCTTATTATAAAGCCACACAGTATACTATGACTCCCATATAACCCCCTTTTAGACATGTACTCTGATTCACAAAACATATAAGATGGTGCGGAAGATGTCTCACAAATTTCCATCCTAAAAAATAATCCAAATGACTACTCATTAATGTACAGTGTTCTGTTAGCATAGCATGATACTCCTAAAATTTTTAACACAAAATACAAAACAGTATTTTTAGATTGTGATTAGTAACTCGTAGTGGTAGAATATGTATCAAGAAAAAAAATTGTATGTGAACAACTTATAACCTATAAGAGTGACTTGTTTAATAGATTATTGTTTCAAATTGCATACATTTACAGAAAAGTGTTTCCTTTTATTAGTTTATAAATAAATTTATAAATTTATTATTTTTATTCTTAGATAGGGCCTCACTCGGTCACTCAGGCTGGAGTGCAGTGGTATGATTTCAGCTCACTGCAACTCTGTCCTCCCGACTCCCCCACCCACACACGGGGTCAAGCAATCCTGCCACCTCAGCTTTCATTGTTTTTAAATAATGCTAAGAATCTTATGGTATAATAATAGACATGCTACACTACTTACTGTAATCCATTATATACAGAAAAAAAGATGAATAAATTGTTTAACGGTAGCATTAAGTGCATATATAAATCTAAGTCTGTGACATCTGAAAATTGAACTACTATTAGTCAAACTTTTTACCTTTACCTATCAAATACAGGTCAACAGCTGTATAAGTTTGATAAAAAGATTTTCACATATTGCATTCCATATCATTGTACAACTTGGTAAGGTAACAAAAGTCGTATTTTGTGTAAAGCAAAAAATCTAAATACTGTATGCCACCAGTTTGTGTAGTTTGACTTTATATTCTTTTCAAAATCATTTCGGTAAGCATATCTATTCATTCAAAAGTGTATGTTAAGATGCATAATTTTTATACTCTTGCTGCAATACAAATATGTCATACTACAAAAGGGGTAATTTAGCATATATATAAGAAAATCAGATTTTTAAATAGAGAATAATTACTTTTAACAGCCATTAAATTTACTCAAAATAGTGACTAATTTCTACATGATATGACTCTGCAGCAATCCAGCAGTTGAAATTTGCAGAATTTTCAATCTAGTTAGTTACATATAAATGGTAAGTTAATGCTTATTCAAAGAACATGAAAGAAAATGCTAACAATGACTAGATTGATAGATTTATTAAGTCTCCCTCACTAGTGTGGGCACTGTGCCCAGGTAGGGTATTTTCTGGAAATACGGCATGATCCTGTAGCTTCAGATTCAAACCACCTGTCTTCTTCATTGATTGAAAAGAAAAAATCTGTTTACCTAAAAAATCAAACAAATCTGGCCCTTATTGGCCTGATTGCTTCATGTGCTTATCCATGTGAACAGCAGCATGTAATGCACTAACTGGTTAGTTTAAAGCATACAGCCCATGCAATCTGAAGCATATGGTTGATTGTGAGATAAGTATAAAGTGAAGAATTATGCCCAATTTCCCAGGACAATTATAGTATTCACCTGATGTCTCAGCATAATCATACTAACTCATTCTCCAGAGTCATTCAATTTAAAAAATAAATTACATGGCCACTTCAGTAAGGAGTGATTTGACAAAAATCAAGATAATGGCATTGTGTGCTAGAGGAAGTACAAATAACTTTTGGGCTTAAAAATCAATATCCATTACACTAGGCAGGAAAAGTATTCTTAGCAAATCACAGAAAATTATTTACATCTGTGTATATCTCGAGTAAAATTAAAAAAGGAAGATAGAAGGAAAGGAAGATGAAAGAAAGACTGGAAAGAATTGGGCAAAGTTCACTTGACTAAGAAAGGAACTGCAGTAAAGGATCATAATAGCGATATTCCTTGTTCAGTATGTATTCGGTATTATAAATATTTAAGTTTAGTCTCTGTTAAAAATAACATTTTGAGGGGCACAATGCTACAACAATTTTTGTCCCCCCCTTTTTTTATCCAGCAGCAGAGTAATATGGAAAATTGCCAATAGAAGAACAAAGATATTTGATCTGATCAAACTCAAAGGAAATCTAACAATTTGTTGTATTAATGACATTTATCATTATTTCTAATTCTATATTATGTTTTAAATTCTTATTTTTTATGAAGCTCTTATTTAAATTTATTATACTATACATACTACATTGAGTCATAAATTTTCTTTGTAAGTGCCAAAATCAGAGTTTAGACCCACTCATCGTCAATGTACACTTCCAGACACTGAGCAGGATACTTTGTATTAAATTATTCTTAAAATCAAAAACCCACTGGGATTTTATTGATTCAAACTGATATCAAAAAAAAATCAATTTACAAGTAAATATCAAATTAATCAACTGTTTAGTATAAAATAGTTTAAAAAAATTATAATTACATAAATATTTTCAGTTGAGGTTTAAAGATAGTTGACAAGAATGGTAGCATGGTAATTCTTCAAAAAAGCTTACATCCATTCAGGAATATTTGCTGTAAAGCTACAAGAAACAAATTTTTGTCCTACTTAAAAGCACTACAAACATCACCGTAGAAATTTAGTTTTTGTAAAATAACTGTCAGCTCTGCAGTCGTGAAGGAGTTCCCTGAATGACAAGTCTAAAGACAAAGGTAATAATTTGAAAAGAGAGTGAAACTTTAATTTTACCTGCCAGGGTCCCACCTAGGCGTTGTCATTTTCAATAACTGCGGTTCCTCCATAAAGCCAGTTTCAAGTGGTACCCTAGTTCTATTCTTTCTTGATTTTTCCAGTGGCCTTCATTTGTTACTTCAATTCAAAAACATTTCTCAAGCATTTTGGGACCATCAATCCAGTGATCCTACTCTTAATCATGCCACATTCTGCTCATTTGCCTTTGGATCAGCTGTCTATCGCCACATAATAAATTACTCCCAAAATCAGGGGCTTAAAACATCCCACATTTATTGTCTACATTTTTAATTAGAGAACAAAACCAGGCATAAAATCTATGTGGGTCTTCTGCTTAAGGTCTCTTACAAGGCTGCAATCAAGATGGCAGTCAGGGCTGTGATACAATCCAAAGGCTTGACTGAAAAAGGATTCACCTTCAGACTCATTCAAAGAAATATTTGCAGATATAAGTTCTGCAAATTGTGCAGGAAATGAGGGCTTCAATTTCTCTCTATGTTGACTAGAGGATTCCCTCAGTTATTTGTGACATAGAACACTCCAACATGGCAGTTTGCTTCAACAAAACGTGCTATCCAAGAAGACAGTATCTAGAGAATACCAGCAAATTGAAGTCTCAACTTTTATTACCTAGTTACAGAAGGGTCATCTCATCACTTTGCTTATGTTCTACTCATTAGAATAATATACTAGGTTCATTTCACAGTGTAGGACAGGAGATTATACAAGTGTATGAATACCACTAGGCAAAGATTGTTGTGAGTTTTCGTTAGCTACCTGTAAAAGTCCTCATGGCACTCCAAACACAATTTACCAGTGAATCATCATTATACCATTGCATACTTTCCTATCTAAATCTAATCATCTACCTACTCTTTTACTGTACCCCTAGTGATTGACTAAATATGAATGGAGAAATATGGTCTAAAGTAAGTTTAAATCCATAACCATAAATGTTAAAAGTGCCTCTAATACTTTTTAAAATCATACCATATGTTATGATTCACTCATTTTCCTCAAATCCTCAATATCTCCTTTTCCAAAGTCAATCTGTTTATCATTGACTTGGCTTCTCGTTCAATTAATAATCAGGTGAATTTTTTTTTTTTTTTGAGACTGAGTCTTACTCTGTCATCCAGGCTAGAGTGCAGTGGCACGATCTCACCTCTCTGTAACCTCCGTCTCCTGGGGTCAAGAGATTCTCCTGCCTCAGCCTCCTGAATAGCTAGGACTACAGGTGTGCGCCACCGCACCTGGCTAATGTTTTGTATTTTTATTAGAGATGGGTTTCACCGTGTTAGCCAGGAAGGTGAATAGGATCCACCACTACATGTATTACCTACCTTTCTGAGTTTATATTGTTACCATTATTTGCAATATAGAGATAAGTTCTATGTGTTCTCAAGGTCAAGCCTGCTTACATACTAAATACTGTCTTTCTTACTCAAGAAATCTCTTAGGAATTATCCACTGCCACCCTCTTGGACAATCAGTTTCTCCTTAATAAATAGGTCATATTGTCCTACAAACTTGGTATAATTTATCAGTCTTACAAGATGATCTTTGCTTGAGTCATGGTTCCCTAAAAGCTGCTCCTCCCCTTGCTGGCAACATTTCTTTCCTTTTTTTAAAAATGTCCTAGTCCCCAACTCTTATTATTTTCTTCCTTCTCTGTCTTTTAAATGTGTCTGTATTCTTTACTCACAATCATAAACCACTGTAACTTCTATGGGTTGTAATGATTTGAGTACTTCTCATTCTCCCCAGCTGTATTTTATGCATTTTATATTCCCTGAGGGCAAGATCCACAAATGTATGGTTCTCAGTTTTAGTGAGTTACTGTGTTTTGCTCAGCCACTTCTCTAATCTCACATCTTCCTTCTATTCATTCTTGCCTACCTTCACTCTCAGCAAATACCTTGTTTCCTACTTCACAGAAGAAGAATAAAAGACTATTAGACAAGAACTCCTTAAATTTTCTTGTAATGTTTACTATGAAGATCAGTGAAAAAGAAGACACAGTTAAACGTGATTGGAAAATACTCATAAGCACAGTACTTCAGAATAAGTGTTAGTAAAGAAGAAACTCTTGAAAGATCACCAAAAGGAGAACAAATTACATGAAGAAATAGAAAATAACAAAAGGTAAAATCATAGAAGGCATATTATAAAAATCCATGTTACAAAATATAGATTCTGAAAAAGAATGCAAAGATCGTAGAAACAACAATCCACTGTATTGGTACAAAGACCTTTCTTGATCCCAAAAAGCTGGTTCAGGAGCCCTAGAGATTGGAAACATGTTCAAGCATAACCAGTGTATTAAGTACACACACACACACACACACAGGTAACCCAGAAGATTTTAAAATTTCAAATTTCAATATTAAAATTTTTTTCACTGTGTCCACCCAAACTGGAGTGCAGTGGCACAATCATGGCTCACTGCAACCTCCACCTCCATGACTCAAGTGATCCTCTCACCTCGGCCTCCAAAGTAGCTGGGATTACAGGCATGACATGTCATGCATGGCTCATTTCTTTTTGAATTTTGGTAGAGACAGAGTTGCGCCATGTTGGGCAGCTTAAACTCCTGAGCTCTAGTGATCCTCCCGCCTCAGCCTTCCAAAACACTGGAATCACAGGTGTGAGCCACCATGCCTGGCCAGGATTAAATAGGATTAAATCTAGCATCCAGAAGGATGAAAAAAGTTTACTTTCAAAAAAGTAAAATCTAATTAGTCTCATATTTATTCTTCATGACAATAAATATTTTATAATGCAATGAAAAAGATGTCTTCAGTTTGAAAAGGGAGAGAATTATGTCCCAATGATTTAATTGCATTATAAAGACACCCTCAAATTTACCAAGTTTTGGAAAATGAAACAACATATAGCACTGTTTCCTTGTAAAGTTTTCCATGTTGTCAGGTGATTCAATCAATAACAAAGCCCAAGAATTGAGGAGTCATAGTAGAAACAGACCGACAGTGAATATAAAAGCAACCTAAGGGTCAAAAATAAAGCAATGGAAGAAAATAAACACTAAGTTGAACCAGAAGCATTCTGTTCTTACAAAACACCACATAGAATTTATCCAGTTGCTTAAGCTCATGTTACTAACAGAAGCTAAACCTAATATTTATATCCAGATCTTTTAGCTGTTCAAAGGCCAAAGGAAGTTTGGACCAATTCCTAAATAATTGTCATCATGCCATCAGAATCGTACAAATGAGAAAATAGAAATGTTGATAGTAGTTAATTTAGTAGACATATACATAGGATTTGCAATGCTGAGGTAAGTAACTTAAGATACTAAAAAAAATATGTAGGCCAAAATAGTTACAATCTTAAAATTGGGTTTTAAATTATTTTTATTTTTGATTTAGTAAGTGGCAGTAATGTACATTGGTGTATAATGCTATTATCGTTAATGGAATTAAAATCATGGCTGGGCGCAGTGACTTATGCCTGTAATCCCAGCACTTTGGGAGGCCAAGGCAGGTGGATCATGAGGTCAGGAGATCAAGACCATCCTTGTTAACATGGTGAAATACCGTTTCTAGTAAAAATACAAAAAATTAGCCTGGATGGTGGTGGACACCTGTAGTCCCAGCTACTCAGGAGGCTGAGGCAGAAGAATGGCATGAACCTGGGATGCAGAGTTTGCAGTGAGCCAATATTGGGCCACTGCATTCCAGCTGACAGCGAGACTCTGTCTGGAAAATAAATAAATAATTAACAATTTCTAACCAATCAATTCAAAAGTTAAAATGAAGCAAGCAGTCTATATAGGAAAAAAAATAAGAAATAGAAAAACAAGATAAAAAATAAACGGCAGCTTGAATAAGCTATTTGTGACTGAATATGTTGTATTCTTGTAATCCTTACGGTACTTGACATCTCATTTAGAAGTTTGTACTCTCCTACTTCTGTTGCTCTTTATCAGCTTCCTTTGGCAATCTTGTAATTAAAAAAAAAATTTTTTGTGTGGACACATAGAAGGCATATATATTTGTTTGGTTCCGAACATTCTGGTTGACTCTACTCCGATCAATTCTTGGTTCCATGTCTTCAAAATGTTCTCAGTAGGTCTTCAGAGACTCAAATTTGTTAATTCAAATTGTCAATTCACAGTCTAATTTTTCAGCAGTACATGATTCATTGAATCAGTCTCTCCCTTGAAAAACAATCTTCACTTATCGTTCAGGACATTAAATCTAATTTTCTTGTAGTTCCTAACTGCAATTCCTCTATCTCCTTTTGTAGTTTCTCTTTATCATTCTTTCCCTTTGTGTTAGAATATCCTAAGACTTAATTGAGTCCCTTCCATCTACACTTTTTCATCATTCAGTGTTGAAAATTTTTTTGCCTTCACTTTTTCACCTGTATTATTAAATCCTCCCTCAATATCTCTAGATGAAACCTTAATAAGTGAGAGCTAAAATGATTAAAACTCAATTCTTGATTTTTTTCCCCTCTCACAGTATTTGCCATTAGAGTCAAGAAAACTCCACTTTTTCCATTTCTTAGGCCAAATCACTTCCTGTCATCATCTTTCTCCTTCCCATATTCCTCATTTCAGTATGTGAGAACATACTGTTGGCTCAAACCATCTTTTAACTTTATCTTATTCTGGATAATTGAAACAACCACAAAAGTTATACTTGACTTTGGCTCTTGCTTCGGTAGCCTGTTCTGTTTTCTACCCCCCAGAATTGCATTATTTGATTAAATAACAAAACAGATAATGTCACTACTCTGCTTATTACCACCCATCATCTCTCCTTGTAAATCATAGTACAAGTTGAATTCCTCTCAAGGACCAAAATGTCCTTATATAATTTACATTCTTCTCCATATATATATATGTGTGTGTGTGTGTGTGTATATATGTATATATATGTGTATGTGTGTGTATATATATATATATATTTTTTTTTTTTTTTACTTTTTCTACTCTTCCCCCTTGCTCACTCTGGTTCTGTAACAATAACCTTACTACTCTGAAAACTTTATTCCTGTCTCAAGATCTCTGTAGCATTAATTCGTCTTGCTGCCTTAGTTTTCCAACTGAAATCTTCATATCTGGCTTACTTTCTTCAGGTCTTTCCTTATTTTGACCTTTTCACTGCTGTGTTGATTTTTCACAGAGGTATTCTCTGACTATACTAACAAGCTAATCATTCCAATTACTCTATTCTTTTTACTGATTTATTCTTTCTTTTTAATACATTTTTCCTGCCTTAAAATCCGTAACTTTCTATATTTTGATTTTTAAAGTTAGCTGTATCTCCCAGTAGAATGTAACTCTTATGAGAACAAGTATTCTTGTTTGGTTTCTGTTATTTCTTGTTGATTTGTTTGTTTTCAGAGAGAATTGTGGTGTGATGCGGGTTATTTTTATATGTGTGTGTGTGTGTGTATACATAAACACCTAGAGCAATAAATTGTTAAATCAATGAATGAAACTAACATACATGGTGTCCTACCTAATATGGGGTGTCTAAGAAAGTGTAGTAAGCTGGTAGAATTATCAGAATTACTACAGAAAAGAGCATATAAAAATAACGTTACAGAAGTTTATACTTGTGCTGCTTACAGAAAAATTGTTAATATTTGAAAATGATATGTAGTTAAAAGTTTTTACAGGTATTGATAAAGAAACAATTCCTACAAGCTTTCATCTGCTATCTGGCTTTTTGATGCCAGCCAGGCCTGCTGTTACTGTGCTGTAA
Source organism: Theropithecus gelada (assembly GCF_003255815.1). Taxonomy (NCBI): domain Eukaryota; kingdom Metazoa; phylum Chordata; class Mammalia; order Primates; family Cercopithecidae; genus Theropithecus; species Theropithecus gelada. Next base: position 27,465,687 of record NC_037685.1, on the reverse strand, counting down.
ATAAACAATTTCACAGAAGTCTAATATCAGATAAAGTTACTGTGTGACTGTGATAGAATAAGACCTAAAAAATCACACTTCTCTAATCACATGAGCACAGACAAAAACAATAAATCTACTGGACCGTAAAAGTGACCAAATATCCCACTTGCCATTGACACAGTTCCACCAAGGACAGCATTAGAGTCACTCCACTATTCTCAGCTCCTGGTTAGATCATGGACTCACTTCCGTTTCATAACAGCGCACACATAAAAGCAAACCCTGACTTTCTTGAATCTTCCGTAAATCAACTAAAACAAGTCTAAATCTTGTAAGAACCCCCTAGTAAAATTTCTTAGTGATACTCCCCAAGGCTCCTGTTTTATTGTCTTCCTTGCTTCATAAAATTTAATCAGTTTAACTTTATTTTACTACAGATGTGTTCTTAGTGGTTTGACTGGTAAACATCAACAGTATTCCCAATTTAATTTGGGACAAAATCATTTGATTTCATGTAATATCACTTAGAATATTTTGTAATATGTTAATATATAAAAATAGAAAATCTTGGATTGATATGCAAGTACGTATAAAGATTTAAACACACTGTTGTGTAGTCAAGAAAAATTGAAAAGCCTATTGTAATTGAGTACTGATGAATCCTATAATAATTATATTTTAAACATGATTTATGGAGTATAAAGCATTCTGACATTGTGAACATGCATATATAAAATATATATCCACAATAAAGGTAATATGTTACATATAACTGTGATTCTTTCACATATACGTCCACACTTTTGTGTTGATATATTAAAGTATTTCAACAACGTTAGTACATTTTAATGTATTTTTTTACTTTAATGTCTAAATCACTAACATTACACAATCTCCAAATGCTGAATTTTTTTTCTTTGCAAGTCAATATTATGGTTTTGGTATACTTCAGTTGGATTCTTGAATTCAATATTCTGTGACCAGTAAATTAGTAGAGGTAAAATCATTATTTTCATAAAAATCATTATTTTCATAAAGATGCTAGTATATACTGGTCCAGTCACATGTTTATTTTTGTAGTGCCTTATTTTTGAATAATTTTAAAACTATTTTCTTTCCCAATTGTATTGTATAAATGTGTGGTAATTAATGTAGATTTATGATAGATACTATGGAGATTATAAAGTCAGAGGCTATATAAGAAATATTTTTCGTTTTTCCGTTTTACATTTCAGAGTGATGATAATTTTAACAGTATTAATAGAAAATACATAATTATGTTTTATTTGAATTACCTCATACACATTGTCATCGGATCACCATTTGCTATAATGAAAATGTTTTAGAAAAATATGAAGTCCTATTAAAAGCATTGTTTTTGCAGCTAAATAGTACTTCTTAGCTATGTTCATTACAATTTCTTCCTAGCCTGTTGCCCTCACAGGTCTAATTTCTGTCTTCCATTTTTTGGAATTAATATGATACGATGGAAAGAACATGTGGAGTCTGAATACCTTGATTCTAATTCTGATTTTGAATTCTTAGATATAATTTGGGAGCATTATCATTTACTGTATTTTCCCATTTTTAAAAAGATACTAGTAAATATTAACTAGCTTTTGAGGATCAAATGAGACAAACATCAAGAGGACACTTTGCATTAGAGTGTTCTCTTGCATTCATGTTTTTCTTTCTACATTTATTGACAGGTTTTTTCTATTTTATGATTGTCAGAAAAATTCTTTATTATTCAATAATATTATTTTATAAAAATAGGAGGGAGCATGCAGGGCTGGGAAGCTCACAGACTAGGCTCACCAAAACCCCCTTTTATTAATTTAAAGTTTAACATATATTGTGTTAAATGGCCATAAGTGTTTGGGAGAAAAAAATGCCAGAGGAGCCTAACAAACATTGTAATGGGTAAGTAACTAAGTTTAGGTAGACAAGTCCTCAGTGATAAGATATTTAAACAAAGACCAAAATGAAATTGCAGAGTAAGCCTGTATTTTTCAGATAAAAGACACTCTAAGCTAAGGGTATGAAACTGTTAAAGGCTTTGATGAAGGAATCAAGCTATCTTCCTTGTAGGAAAAGGCAAAAGGCCGTGGCACCTGGGTCTGAATGACTGATTTTAAGAATATGAGGGGAAATCCTAATGTAATGGGATTCCATATCTTACCAGGACTCTGATTTTCACTCTGAGAGATGTACAGTCATTGGAAGATTTTAATCAGAGGAATTATATGGTTCATATGCTTTCAGAATTGTTAACAGGTCAGAAAAAGGAAAAGGGGAAGAACTAGAGGCTATCAAAGTAATCAAGAAAAATTGATGATAATGGTTTGTACTAAGTTAGCAGTAGTTGAGCAAAAAGAAATGCCTGTAGTTTGCATATATTTTGGAATTAGAGTCAGTAGATTTGCTGACAGACTGGGTATGAGTTGCAAGGAAATAAAAGGAATACAGATGCTGAAAATATTTTTAGTGTGAGGGGAAAGGTTAATCTAGTTTTGGTTGTGTTACACTTGAGCCTTTTAAACTTGAAAAAAACGTGGATAGCAAGTTGAATTTGTAAATCTGTAGTTCAACAGAAAGTTCTAGTATATACATACCATTTTGAAAGTCACCTATGTATCTATATAGTATTTATACCATAGAATGAATGAAATCATAAAGGAAGTGTGTGCAGATAGAAAACAAAAAGCTCATAAAAGTGAAATGTGAACTTCTAAGCTTGGACAACAGAGATATGAAATGTACATGAACAGAATCAAATGGAGGCATTTGTGAGTTAGAGGAAATGCTGAGGTAGAATAGCGTCTGAAAAATCAAATATTCAGAATTACTCATTCTTGTAAGCCACATGAATGTCAGCTTTTACCTGGAATTGTGTATTGTCTGAGATACAAAGCCTTAGTGGAGTGGGTTTCAGAAAACAATAGTGAAAAGGGAAAACATTTATATTTATTTTCTGTTTAGTTATCATCTGTATGGTAAACCTAGGAGGAATTCTGTGAAGGGGTATTGGGTTAATCGAGTTAGTTTTGTTTTTCTGTTTTTGTTTTTGTTTTCAAATCTAAAAGTATGATACAGGCTTTATGCTAATAAGAATAATCAAATTAACCTGGAAAAAATATAATAATGCATGAGAAAGGGGTTGTGTAACACATTGACTGCTGAATTTTAGTGGTAAGTGATGATAAAATAAAACCATGCATCATACACTATAGACTATCAGTCATTTACCCACAAGAACCATGTGGTTGAATGGGAACTGTGGCTCAGTGCCACTGCCCAGCATCAGAAGTCAGTATTGTCCCACATATCTTTAACCCTAGAAAAAAAAAATCAAAAGTTGAAGTACAGTTTCTACTCAATAGGTATCATTTTTGAACAATCATAAAGTAAAAATCATAAATGGAGCTATCATAATTTGGAAACCAACTGCAATAAACATGGAAATTCATTTGGATACAAAAATAGTCATCATATTAGGGTAGCACAATGAAAACAGGTTTGTGTGAGACTGGATTGTTGGAATTATAGAAAAACAAATTTATATCCACAAAGGTAATAACTGAGGAAGTGGTAAAGAAAAAGGTGATTGGAAAAGTAGAAATTAAAGCTGAAAGGGCTAGATTATAGAAAGAATCATCTATGTGAACATTGGAATCAACCCAGAATTACCATAAGATTAGTACAGATATTAAAGAGAATGACGGTAATTCAATAGTTAAAATCACTAGAGACTATTTGGAGTGACTTGGGTCTTTATAGGACTAAAATGAAAGGTAATAAAATCGATGGTTTAACAGTCAAATGGGAAGATCACAAATAATGGATGGCTACTGATCTGAAAGTGCCAATGAAGTGCAAATGGGGCCTATGACTTTAGCTCAGTGGAATAAAGAATTACTAATCACCATTCAGTCTTTTATTTCTTTTGCTCAAACTCTTATTTCAGTTTCTGCCTTTCTAGTCTGTGTAAAGTTACATTCACAAAGGAAATAAAAATATTTACGAATTCGTTGAGGCGGACTGAGAGAAAATATAGACTATTATATACCTCTACCAATCTGTTATTATTGGAAAATATTAATTTTAAGTCAAGTCAACATGTTATTACTATCATGTAATTATTATATATAGTAGCAAGAACACAGAATAAATAAAATGCTGCTCCTGAAATTGAAAAGCTCATGTCCTAGTGCAAGAAAAAGATAAAGCAAAACATCATTATAATTCAGTGTTTGACATAGATTATAGAAATGTAAAGTGAAAATAGTAGGCATTTTTTGAAGCTGCAGAATGTTAGCAAAAGCTGAACTATGTGTTAAAATGTGAGTGGAAATTTGCCTATCAAAGATTATTAAAATATGTATAGTGAATGAATCCATTTATTAAATACAGGGAAAGTATGTGAAATGGAACAGGTGTGTGAAGGTATTAGGCAGATTTGTTAATGATTACCTAAAATGTTTACACCTGAAGAGAAGCTAATGCAGTGAAAATGGAACACAGAAATTAGCATGAGGTCAGATATAAAAAAGATTGTTTTGCAATTCTAAAATACTTCTATGGTTAAATTTGTTTTCAAAATTGTTTTTGCTGGTAAAAGACATGGAGAATATTTTGTAATCATATACAGTTGTGAACCACTCCATGTTTTTACTTTTATTTTTTGTGGTTACTGTAATTATAAAGTCCTTGAATTTTCTTTTCCAAACATGTTTGAGTATAGAATTGGTGTGAATTGTGGGGAGGCTGTAAGTTAAAAAATAATGGACCAAACAAAAGTGAATTATTTTGCTTCATATATGTTGAAAGAAGAAAACTACAAAATTAAGGAGTTTCAGAAATCAGAATGTGTGTCCCTAGAACAAACTGGGATTAGCACTATGAAAATCCCTCTTAATCTCTCTTTCCCTGTTTTCCTATGGATATGTGGAATATATGGATAGATCTTCTCTTTACATTGGCCTTTGGCTGTTGCCTATCCCAATATCACTTTATCACTTTTTTCTAGCATGTACATGTTCCAGGTTCCAAATCATGAAATCTCAGGGAGAGAGATATAAATGGTTAATCCAGATTATGCACCCAACAATGTGTGTGTATTAATGGTGGTGGTGGTGGGAGGTATATCAGAGCAAGACAGAGAAGAATGGGGAAACTTACTACCACACATAACTTCAGCCACAGAACTGATTTTCATTAGTTCCTATTAATATGCTTTGGAATTCATTTCATACAGCACATGCTTACATAACTCATGCATGAATGTATGGAGTTTAAGTAATTTCAAATTGGGCATTATGACATAGTATGTCACAGATAAATCTGGATATGATTTAGATGATGGAAATAGTGTAGACAAATTAGAATTTGGGTAAACAAAGTTATTAATATCAAAGTCCTAAATGAGAAATACCAAGTAGAGGTCAATTAAAATATTTTATGTTTCTTAGATCCCTTCTACTTGTTACTTATAAAGTAGAGAAATAACATTTGATTACTACTGAAAATGGTTAAATAGTTTTTAGTCTGAAAATGTCCTTACAACACTAAAAAGTACACGAAGTGTCTTCATAACATATATCAACTTTTAAAATTTGGTCAACACGAATATTTTATTTTGTACTCTATAGTGAGAATAACATTAGGTTAAAGAAATCTGGTCAAAGAAAAAGGACTGTTTTGCTAACATAATAAATGAAGATTGCATATTATATTTTCACATATTGTGAAATTGCCTTAGGTATTTTTTATTTGACCAATAATAGTTTGTAAAATTATTTGTATGCTAAGAAATACTACAAAAATATCAACTGAAATACAATAAAAATCCCAATAACCCTGGGCAATTACAATGTGAAATCTCATTATAATTCATTTCAAATAAAATTACATTTTTTTAAAGAAAAACATTTTAGGTTCAGTTGCACATGTTTATGTTTGTTATATAGGTACATTGTCATGGCATTTTGGTGTTTAGATGATTTGATCATCATTACCCAATAGGTAGTTTTTAAAATCTGTTCTCTCACCCTTCACCCTCTGGGAGGCTCCAGTGTCTGTTCTCCTCTTTTTTTCTCTATGTACTCAATCTTTATCTTCTACTTATAATTGAGAACATGTGGTATTTGATTTTCTGTTACTATGTTAGTTTAGTTAAGATAATGACCTCCAGCTCCATCTTCGTTGCTGCAAAAACATGATATCGTTCTTTTTATGGCTGTGTGGTATTCCATGGTGTATATGTACTATAGTCTCTTTGCCTAGTCTACCATTGATGAGCGTGTAGACTGACTCCATATCTTTGCCATTGTGAATAGCGCTGCAGTGAATAAGGGTACATGTGTCCTTATAGCAGAACAATTTAGATTCCTTTGAGTGTGTACACAATAATAAGATTGCTGGGTTGAATGGTAGTTATATTTCAAGTTCCTTGAAAAATTGCCGCACTGCTTTTCACAATGGCTAAACTAATTTACATTACTCCCAGCAGTCTACAGATGTTCCCTTTTCTCCACAACATAGCCAGGCATCTGTTATGTTGTTACTTTTTCACAGAAGTCATTCTGACTAGTGTGAGATGGTATCTCGTTGTGATTTTGATGTACATTTCTCTAATGATTAGTGATACTGAGCCGTTTTTCATATGCTTGTTAGCTTTGTGTATGTCTCTCTTGAAAAGCATGTGTTTGTTTTTTGCGTAATTTTTACCGGTGCTGTTTGTTTTTCTTGTAAATTTGTTTAAGTTCCTTATAGATGATGGATACTACACTTTATCAGATGGATAGTTTGCAAATATTTTCTTCCATTCTCTACATTGTCTGTTTACTTCACCAATAATTCCTTTTGCTGTGCTGAAGCTCTTTAGTTTAATTTGTCACTTTGTTTTTGTTGCAATTGCTTTTAGCATTTTTTTTTTCCATGAAATCCTCATCAGGACCTATGTCCAAAATGGTATTTCCTAGGTTATCTTCCAGGGTTTTTATAGTTTTAGGTATTATACTTTAGTCTTTAATTTATCTTGAGTTTATTTTTGTATATTATATAAGGAAACAGTTGAGTTTCAATCTTCTGCATATGGCCAGCCAGTTATCCGAGCACCATTTGTTGCTTGCTTTGGTCGACTGTCAAGGATCATCAAAATACCATCATCATATTTCACAGAGCTAGCAAAAACAATCCTGAAATTCATGTGTAACCAAAAGAGAGCCCACATAGCCAAAGCAATACTAAGCAAAAATAACAAGGAAAACAACAACAAAACAAATCTGGCAGTATCACATTACCTGACTTTATACTACAAAGGTATTGTTACCAATGCAATATGAAACTTGTATAAAAACAAGCATGTACACCAATGAAACAGAATAGAGAACCCAGAAATAAAGCCAAATACTTACAGTCAACTGATCCTTGACAAAGCATACAGAAACATAAATTGGGAAAAGAACACTGTATTCAACAAATAGTGCTGGGAAAACTGGCACACCACATGTAGAAGAATAAAATTGGACACACAGCTCTAATTTTATATAAAAATCAACATACGATTGATCAAAGACTTAAATCTAAGACCTGAAACTAAACATTATAGAAGACAATATCAGAAAAAACTCTTCTAGGCATTGGCTTAGGCAAAGAATTCATTACTAATAATACCTCAAAAACATAAACAAAATTAAATAAATGAGACCTAATTAAAAGTCTTCTGCACAACAAAATAAATAATTAGCAGAGTAAACAGACAACCTATGGAGCAGGAAAAAATATTCACAAGCTATGCATCTGACGAAGGACTAATATCCAGAATAGACAAGGAATGCAAACAAATCTGCAATAATACAAGTACTCCCATCAAAAAGTGGACAAAGGATATGAATAGAAAATTATCAAAAGAAGATATGCAAACAGTCAACGAACATGAAAAAGTGTTCATATGACTATTAGGGAAATGAAAATTAAAACCATGATGAGATACTACTTTACACTTGAAAGAATAGCCATAATGTAAAAGTCAAAAAACAGTGGATACTGGTGTGGATGTGGTGAGAACAGAACACTTTTACCCCACTCATGGGAATGTAAATTAGAACAAACACTACGGAAAACAGTAAGGGGGTTTTTTAAGTAACAAAAGGTAGAACTACCATTCAATCCAGCAATCCAGCCCCTGGGTATCTACCCGAAGGAAAAGACATCATTATATGAAAAAGACACTTGCACATGCATGTTTATAGCGGCATAATTTACAATTGCCAAAGTGTGGAACTAGCCTAAATGCTCATCAACCAATGAGTGAATAAAGAAAATTATATATATATATGTACATATGTGTGTGTGTGTGTGTGTATATATATATATAAATGATGTATGCATACACACACGCACCATGGGATACTACTCAGTCATAAAAAGGAACAAAATAATCGCATTCGCAGCAACCTGGATGGAGTTGGAGACCATTATTCTAAGTGAAGTAACTCAACAATAAAAATGAATAAATAAAAAATTGTATGTCCTCACTTATAAGTGCAGCTAAGGCATGAGGACGCAAAAGCATGATAATGATATAATAGTCTTTGGGGACTCAATGGGGAAGTTTGGGAAGGAGATGAGAAATAAAAGACTACATACTGTGTACAGTGTACACTGGTCTGGTGATGGGTGCAGTAACAACCCAGAAATCACCATTAAATAACTTATCCATGTAACCAAAAAACATCTGTACCCCCAAAACTATTGAAATGAAAATAAATATTAAATAAAAATAGATGGTGGTAGGTGTGTGGCATTATGTCTTGGCTCTCTATTCTGTTTCATTGTTCTTTGTGTCTGTCTTCGTACCAGAGCTGTGCTATTTTGATTACTGTAGCCTTATAGTATAAAGTTGGGAAATATGACACCTGAAGCTTTGTTCTTTTGCTTATGATTGCCTTGGCTGTCTGGGCTTCTTTTTGGTTGCACGTGAATTTTAAAATATGTTTTTCTAGTTTTGTGAAAAAATCATTGGTAGTTTTGATAGAAATAGCATTAAATCTATAAATTGCTTTGGGCAGTATGGCCATTTTAACAATATTGACTTTACCCATGAGCATGGAATATTTTTATATTTGTTGATATCATCTTTGTTTTCTTTCAGCCATGTTTTGTAATTATTGTAGAGATCTTTCACCTCCATGGTTAGCTATATTTCTAGGCATTTTATTCTTTTCGTGGCTATTCTAATGGGATGGCATTCTTGGCTTGGTTCTCAGCTTGGACGTTATTGATGTATAAAAATGCTACTGATTTTTGCACATTGATTTTGTATCCTGAGAATTTACTGAAATTGTTTATCAGATCTAGGAGCTCCTTGGAGGAGACTATGAGGTTTTCTAGGTATAAAATCATATTATCTGCAAACAGAGATAGTTTGTCTTCCTCTCTTCCTATTTTTTCTTACCTGATACCTCTGGATAGACCTTTTAGTATGGTGTTGAATAGGAGTGATGAGTGGATGTCCTCGTCTTGTTTGATTTCTCAAGGGGAAATCTTCTAGCTTTTGCCCATTCAGTGTGATGTTTGTAGATTTCTCATAGACAGCTCTAATTATTTTGAGCTATGTTCCTTTGATGCCTACTTTATTTGAAGGTTTTAAACTTAAAAGCATGGTAAATTGTATTGAAAGTCTTTTCTGCGTCTATGGAGATAGTTATGTGGTTTCTGATTGTAGTTCTGTTTATGTAAATAAATCACATTTATTTATTTGCATATGTTGAAACAACCTTGCATCCTAGGGATAAAGTCTACTTGACTGCGTTTGATGAACTTTTTGCTATGATGATGGATTCAGTTTGCAAGTATTTTCTTGAGGATTTTCACATGTATATTCATCAAGGATATTGGCCTAAAGTTTTCTTTTTGTGTGTGTGTTTCTGCCAGGTTTTGGTATGAGAATGATGTTCACCTTTGAGAGTCATTTAGAGAGGAGCACCTCCTTTTCAGTCTATTTTTGGAATAATTTCAGTAGACGTGGTACCAACTTTTTACATCTGGTAGAATTCAGCTGCGTACACATCTTATTCTGGGGTTTTTCTGGTTAGTAGGCTTTTTATTAATAACTCAATTATTGAACACATTATTGTTCTTTTCAAGAATTCAATTTCTACTTGCTTCATCTTGGCAGGTTGTATCTTTTCAAGAAGTATCTATTTTCTCTAAGTTTTCTAGTGTGTGTACAAAGGGATTTTTGTAGTCTCTGAGAGATTTTGTATTTCTGTAGGATCAGTGGTAATATCCCATTTGTCATATATAATTGTGTTTATTTGGATCATCTCTCTATTAGTCTATCTTGCAGTAAATCAATCTTATTTATTCTTTCAAAAAACAAATTCCTGGATTCTTTGATCTTTGGTATGGTTTGTTATATCTCAATTTCCTCATTTCAGCTCTAATTTTGGTTATTTCTTATCTTCTAGCTTTGGAATTGATTTGTCCTTGTTTCTCTAATTCTTCCAGGTATGATGTTAAGTTGTTAATTTGAAATCTTTCTAACTTTTTGATAAAACCTCTTAACACTGCTTTAGCCGTGTCCCGGAGATCATGTTATCCTGTATCTTCTCATTCGTTTTAAATAATTCTTTGATTTCTGCATTGATTTCATTATTTATCTAAAAGTCATTCAGAAACAGGTTTAATTTAATTATATGGTAATTGTATAGTATTGAGCTTTTGTGTTGGTTTCTGCTTTTATTGTTCTATGGTCAAAGAGTGTGGTTGGTATGTTTTTTTTTTTAGTTTGCTGAGGATTGATTTCTCTCTGAATGTATGGTTGATTTTAGATCATGTGCTATGTGCAGATGAAAAGAACATATATTCTGTTTTTTGTGGAAAGTTCTGTAGATTTCTATTGAGTCCATTTGGTCAAGTGTCTAGTTCAGCTCTCAAGTATCTTTGTTAGTTTTCTACATGGATGATAACTCTAATACTGTCAGTGTGGCATTGATGACTCCCAGTATTACTCTGTGAGTATCTATGTCTCTTCATAGGTCTCTAAGAACTTGCTTTATGAATCTCGGTGCTTCTGTGTTGAGTACATATAAATCTGGTAAAGTTAAGTCTTCTTGTTGAATTGAACCCTTTACCATTATGTAATGCTCTTCTTTATCTTTTTTATCTTTGTCGCTTTAAAATCTGTTTTGCCTGAAGTTAGAATAGAAACTCCTGCTTTTTTCTGTTTGCTTGGTGTAGATATCTCTCTATCCTTTTTACCCTGAGCCTATGAAAGTTATAATTCAGCTATGTACCCGTCTTATTCTGGGTTTTATCTGGTTAGCAGGCTTTTTATTACTGACTCTATTATTGAACACATAATTGTTCTTTTCAAGAATTCAGTTTCTTTTGTTTAATTTGTTTAAAAACACTGAATATGCTTACATTTTAACAGCTTTATTGAGATACAGTTGATATGCAAAGAACTTCACATGTTTAGTGTGTACAATTTAATGAGTTTGGACATATGCAAACACCCATAATACCATCATTACCACAATCAATGTAATAGATGTATTCAATATCAACAAAAGTTGCCTTGTGTCCGAGTGTGTGTGTGTGTGCAGGCGTTTAGAATACTTAACATGAAACCTATTATTTAACAAATTTTGAAGTACACAGTACCATATTGTTAACTATAAGAAATGTGCTTTACAAGAGATCTCTGGAACTATTCATCTAGCATAACCAAAACTCTAATTTTAAAATAAATTATTCACAAATATACTTTTATCAGAGAGAGAGAGAGGGCAGATAAAAAGAGAGAGGGAAACAAATTACCCAAATATTCCTAGTTGTCACACATGTTCAACTGTAGCTTTCACACTGGGGCCTGTTGGGGAGTGGGGGGTTGGGGAAGGTATAGTGTTAGGAGAAATATCTAATGTAAATGATGAGTTGATGGGTGAAGCAAAACAACATAGCACATGTATACCTATGTAACAACCCTGCACATTGTACACATATGTACCCTGGAAGTTAAAGTATAGTAATAAAAAATAAAGATTTTAAGAAATATTTTTAAGTGGTCTACATGATCCATAAGAAAATTTCAAAACCCAAAGAAGTATGTAAGTATTATTTACAATGTTAACTCAAAGTTTTTGAGAGAGATGTTTGAAGAATATGTAGAATTGGGCCGGGCACGGTGGCTCACATCTGTAATCCCAGCACTTTGGGAGGCCAAGGCGGGGGCGGATCACGAGGTCAGGAGTTCGAGACTGGCCTGGCCAACATGGTGAAACCCTGTCTGTACTAAAAATACAAAAATTAGTCGGGCATGGTGGCATGTGCCTGTAGTCTCAGCTGCTCAGGAAGCTGAGGCAGGAGAATTGCTTGAACCTGGAAGCAGAGGTTGCAGTGAGTTGGGATTGCGCCACTGCATTCCAGCCTGGGCAACAGAGTGAGACTCCATCTCAAAAAACAAAACAAAACAAAAACATAAAAACAGAAAAAAAAAATATGTAGAATTGGAGGTGGGGGCTCAGAAAAAACATCATCTTGAATGGCAATTTTCCTCAACTTATGAAGAGCTCAGTTTGTTGCCCTTAAATTGATTATTCCATAACAGTTTGCAAGAATGAGAGACTCTATTAGTGTGAATTACCCTATGCACCCTTTAACTGCATCTCCACAAAACGAAAATTACTGTTTCAGTTTCAGGGGGGAAAAAAAGTTTGCACTGCGATAATGGTGGCAACTAGGCACGTCTCTCTTTTCATGGAACTTCTATGTTACTGGGTGATAAACTAGAAATAAATTTAATAACAATAGCAAATGGTGATATAGATGAAGAAAAATAATAAGACAATTTTAGATCGGGTATTTTACCAAGGCATCTCTGATTACTTGTATTGATAAAGAAACCTGAATGCACTGAGGTAGTAAGCTATGAAAACAAACAAGGGAAGTGAGCTCCAAACAGATGAATTGTATGTTCAAATTTCCTGATGTGGACCCAGATATAATTGTGTTTGAAATTTACCAACAAGGCCAATTTAGCTTAAAGTTACAAGATATAATGATAATCACTGTAAGTAGCATACTTACTGGGTACTTTGTTTATACTACACTTCTAAAATTCTAGGCCTCATTAACTCATTTATGTTAACTTATTCTATAATCACTAGCTATTACTATGATCTGTGTCTTATAAAGAAACTGATAAACAGACAGGTTAGGTAACTTTTTCAAGGTTTTTACCTGACACATAGGGGATCCAGCTGTCAAACCCAAAGCAGTGTGACTCTGTCATGCTCTCATTCCTAAATGTTTACTAAATTTTAGATAGATACATGATTGTTACTCATGTAGATACAAATGTTGCATTCTACTTTCATGTCCATTTCAAACATTACAAATTATAACTTTGATGTTTTTACTGAGCATCATATTTAAATATACTTAAGTATGATCCATTGGTTGAAAAACAGAATTTGTACACCAATATATTGCCTTCATTCAGAAGTTCATACAAGTAATATGCTGCCACATAATTTTCTTTCAATTTAATGATAAAGGGAGTCAACAGTTTTTTCTCTATCTCAAATGTATATAATTTCTTACCAAAATTCAGTTTTGTTAATACTGTACCACTGTATAAACCAAATGTAAACTGTGCACTTCGACATTTAGATATCAGATTAAACATAATCCAAATCATAATTTTATAAATGTATAGCACTCAAGAAGAAGGATTCAAAATTTGTATAAATCACTGCCTGCTCGTTTTTGTCTCCATTATGTCTTGGCTATAAAATCCAGCCCATTCATTGATTTCTCTGAAAAGTAATTCATTCACACTCAAGCTATGAGGTTGATAACTTTTCAAAAGTTTGATGATTCTTGTAGCTCATGAATCCACAATATTTCCATTTTCTTTTTTCTTCACCTCACACAGAAACCTGTAAATGCTTTCCAAGTATTGTGCAGAAAATTTCATTTGACAATGAGGCTCAAAAAGTGTCACTTAATAACTTACGAAAGAATCAAGTAGTTCTCTCCTCGCCTGCACATGGGCACATACTCACACACATTAACCCGCTATCCGAAGTGAAATTCCCTTTCTAAAAGTAGTAGTGGAAAATACAAATAATTCTGTCTAATAACAAGTATTCAGAAATCTTATGCCAAAATTGTATCCTTTAAATTATAACCAGGAAATGCCAAATACTTACAGATACATTTTTAAACAATTTGCCTGATTTATATGGTACCACTAAAACCAGTATACCTTTAAGTTAGGACAGTGTTGGGGATACTGAGTTTGGTCTTTCAATGTAGTTGGAAAATTCATATAGAGAATGGTCATCCTTGGGCAGCTTTTCTAGATTTCTCTGAATATGTAACTAGAAACTGTATTGGGCAAAATAGAGAAGTAGCAGAGTTGACTTGGAAGTGAGCATCAAGAGGTGAAAGCATAGTAAAGACCAAATTGAAACCCATTTGATTACCCAAGGTGAACAGGGCAGGATGTTCAAGAAGAGAAATAAATTTATAGTCTGATTGCCTTGATGTTTCCAGGGCCGTGAGCTGTGTGCTCTAGACTCTAAAAATGTACTAAATATTTAGACAATTTTAAATGGACATAAACTTGCCATACTATTAGCAAAGGATAAGACTTCTCAATTTAAGGATAGGTTAGAAACTGTGTATTAGGGATGAGGGAGGTGTGAAATGGGATGTTGTTGATTATTTCCGGGATTTGTACGTCACTATTTTAACCAATATAAGTGAGAAATTGGCTTGAGTTATTTATGTGTTGTCCTAGTGCATTTGTGCTACTATAATGGAATACCACAGATGTGGTAATTTATAAGAAAATAAATGCATTCTTTATAGTTCTGGAGACTGGGAAGTCCCAGATGAAGGCATCAGCAGATTTCCTGTCTGGTGAGTGCTGCCCTCTGCTTCCAAGATATGCACCGTGTTGCATTTTCTGGAGGGGATGAATGCCATGTTCTCGCATGGAAGAGAGCAGAAGATTAATTTGTCACCTATGATCCTTTATTAGGCACTAATCCTTTTCTTGAGCTTAGCACTCTCATGGCCTAATCACCTCCTAAGGCCTTATCTGCTAATATTGTTGCACTGGTGATTAACTTTCCATATGAATTTTGGAGGCAAAATGAACATTCAAACCACAGCGTAATTACTGTAATAAGAGAGGTAAAAGAATATTATAAAACCTTTCTGGAACAACAATTAAGAAATGTTGAGTCTACTTAGATTCTACAACACAAAGGCTGTATCATGCAATTATCATTTTTAGGAACCATTGATCTTTCTTATCCTTATTTTCCATTATTTAATTAATAACCTATGTGCAATTGAAGTATAGCATTATACTCTGAAAACAAACGTCTTACATATGTAAAAGTACTTTAAAATATTGGAACATGAAACAAGTTGTCTTTTTTTACATTGCATGTGCCGAATGCAATGCTATTCCATTACCATTTAACATCTGTGACACCACTTATATTAAACTGCATTTAGTTGATCTGTGATAGTCACCGCAACAACTTTATTTCAAGACTCTTGTCTCATATGGAAAATATTTCCAGGTTAACAGAAAGAAATCTTCATGTAGATATTCAGAAGAGGTCCCCCATAATGGCAAAAAGAAGGTTGAAAATGACAGGACATGGTTTATTGTGGAAGGTGGTTCCAAAAGAGTGAAGTTAATAATATGCAGGACAGACATTCAATCAGCCATATGTCTCAGATCAGCTCGACAGACAAACCTGTGAAGTCGTTGCCAGATGTTTGACACTTAAAGTGGGTCACCAATAACTTTCTTGAATTACAAGGGTTCCAAAGTGGATAATATCACAGACTTTTAACGCTGAAATCAGAGAAAATTAAAGCTGGAAGAACTTGAGTACTGTTATTTCTGAAACCCAACTCATCAAAGCTTTTCATAACATACCTGTCTAATACTGTAATTCTGATAAAAGACATCTAGTCCTCTGGTTCTCACTACCTTGCCAAACACATTCATATTACTACAATTAAGGACAGTTTTAAATAATATCAATAATTTGTGAGAGAGATTCTAAATAATTTTGGGAAAATAAAACTAGAGAAATACTTTTCCTCCATACTGGCTAATGAAATAATATATATTTTTTATACTTTAAATTCTAGGGTACATGTGCACAACGTGCAGGTTTGTTACATATGTATACATGTGCCATGTTGGTGTGCTGCACCCATTAACTCGTCATTTACATTAGGTTTATCTAATGCTATCCCTCGCCCTTCCTCCAACCCCATGACAGGCCCTGGTGTGTGATGTTCCCCTTCCTGTGTCCAAGTGTTCTCATTGTTCAATTCCCATCTATGAGTGAGAACATGCGGTGTTTGGTTTTTTTGTCCTTGTGATAGCTTGTGGAGAATGATAGTTTCCAGCGTCATCCATGTCCCTACAGAGGACAGGAACTCGTTGTTTTTTATGGCAGCATAGTATTCCATGGTGTATATGTGCCATATTTTCTTAATCCAGTCTATCATTGATGGGCATTTGGATTGGTTCCAAGTCTTTGCTATTGTGAATAGTGCCGCAGTAAACATGTGTGCATGTGTCTTTATAGCAGCATGATTTATAATTTTTGGGTATATACCCAGTAATGGGCTGGCTTGGTCAAATGGTATTTCTAGTTCTAGATGCTTGAGGAATCGCCACACTGTTTCCCACAATGGTTGAACAAGTTTATGGTCCCACCAACAGTGTAAAAGTGTTCCTGTTTCTCCACATCCTCTCCAGCACCTGTTGTTTCCTGACTTTTTAATGATTGCCATTCTAACTGTCGTGAGATGGTATCTCATCATGGTTTTGATTTGCATTTCTCTGATGGCAAGTGATGA
Source organism: Theropithecus gelada (assembly GCF_003255815.1). Taxonomy (NCBI): domain Eukaryota; kingdom Metazoa; phylum Chordata; class Mammalia; order Primates; family Cercopithecidae; genus Theropithecus; species Theropithecus gelada. The sequence continues at coordinate 27,448,788 of NC_037685.1, read as the reverse complement.
TGAGCATTTTTTCATGTGTCTGGTGGCAGCATAAATGTCTCCTTTTGAGAAGTGTCTGTTCAACCCTTCACCCACTTTTTGATAGGGTTGTTTTTTTTGTGTGTGTGAATTTGAGTTCTTTGTAGATTCTAGATATTAGACCTTTGTCAGATGAGTAGATTGGAAAAATGTTCTCCCATTCTGTAGGTTGCCTGTTCACTCTGATGGTAGTTTCTTTTGCTGTGCAGAAGCTCTTTAATTAGATCCCATTTGCCCATTCTGGCTTTTGTTGCGATTACTTTTGGTGTTTTAGACGTGAAGTCCTTGTGTCCATGCCTATGTCCTGAATGGTATTGCCTAGGTTTTCTTCTAGGGTTTTTATGATTTTAGGTCTAACATCTAAGTCTTTAATCCATCCTGAATTAATTTCTGTATAAGACGTAAGGAAGGGCTCTAGTTTCAGCCTTCAACATATGGCTAGCCCGTTTTCCCAGCACTATTTATTAAATAGGGAATCCTTTCCTCACTTCTTGTTTTTGTCAGGTTTGTCAAAGATGAGATGGTTGTAGATGTGTGGTATTATTTCTGAGGGCTCTGTTCTGTTCCATCGGTCTGTATCTCTGTTTTGGTACCAGTACCATTCTGTTTTGGTTACTGTAGGCTTGTAGTATAGTTTGAAGTCAGGTAGCGTGATGCCACCAGCTTTGTTCTTTTGGCTTAGGATTGATTTGACAATGCAGGCTCTTTTGGTTCCATATGAACTTTAAAGTAGTTTTTTTTTTTTTTTCCAATTCTGTGAAGAAAGTAATTGGTAGCTTGATGGGGATGGCATTGAATCTATAAATTACCTTGGGCAGTATGGCCATTTTCACAGTATTGATTCCTCCTATCCATGAGCATGGAATGTCCTTCCATTTGTTTGTGTCCTCTTTTATTTCAATGAACAGTGGTTTGTAGTTCTCCTTGAAGAGGTCCTTCACATCCCTTGTAAGTTGGATTCCTAGGTATTTTATTCTCTTTGAAGCAATTGTGAATGGGAGTTCACTCATGATTTGGCTCTGTGTTTGTCTGTTATTGGTGTATAAGAATGCCTGTGATTTTTGCACATTGATTTTGTATTCTGAGACTTTGCTGACATTGCTTATCAGCTTAAGGATATTTTGGGGCTTAGATGAAAAATACTGGCAAACAGAATCCAGCAGCACATCAAAAAGCTTATCCATCATGATCAAATGGGCTTCATCCCTGGAAAGAAAGGCTGGTTCAACATACGCAAATCAATAAATGTAATCCAGCATATAAACAGAACCAAAGACCAAGACCACATGATTATCTCAATAGATGCAGAAAAGGTCTTTGACAAAATTCAACAGCCCTTCATGCTAAAACCTCTCAATAAATTAGGTATTGATGGGACATATCTCAAAATAATAGCCATTTATGAGAAATCCACAGCCAATATCATACTGAATGGGCAGACACTGGAAGCATTCCCTTTGAAAACTGGCACAAGACAGGGATGCCCTCTCTCACCACTCCTATTCAACATAGTGTTGGAAGTTCTGGCCAGGGCAATCAGGCAGGAGAAAGAAATAAAGAGCATTCAGTTAGGGAAAGAGGATGCCAAATTGTCTCTGTTTGCAGATGACATGATTGTATATTTTGAAATAGATTTTTAACTCTTTTCCCATTTAGAAAACAAAAAGTGCAGCTACCAGCCAGTACTCATTTAATCTTACATAAACATTCTCTCTGCGGCTGAAGCAAATCTGACTGATTTTTCAATATAAAAATAAAACATAAAAACTGTCCGTAGAGTCATTTCTAAATAGAACTAACATCAGAATCATCTATTTTGGACAAATCAGATTCTTGAAACTTTGGCCAGCAACTGAGAATGATGTTAACATGCCTAGGAATGCTATACTTTCTGTGATTTGACATTTTAATAATAAAATGGAGATACTTTGTGGCAAGATTATCTCTGGGTAAATGCTGCAGTCAGCAAGTGCCGCCAGCAAGTATTTTCAGGGCAAATGGGAAAAGGGTTAAAAATAGAAAAACAGTGATAAAGTATACCAACAAGAGAAATAGAAGACAGTATAACCTAAGGAAATTAATTTTATAACATGATGATCAATTAAAAAAACCAAGAAATCTTAAATCGTGAAGAGCGCCAAGAGGTAGTGATTCAATGTTCACATCCTCAACCTCTGTGAAAAGGTAACCACTATGATTACCCCAATTGTCTTACCTTCTGGTATGCATTCATTTATAAATGAGCCACTTGAGTGTGGAATGGACATACTGACTCATTTATTCAAAAAACATGTACTAGAAATTTTGAGGTATCTTGATACTAGGTTATAACAAGACCTTGGCTTCCATCTTGGGATCTCTTCCTCTCTCTCTGTGCCCCTCAGTCACATTAGGGTAAGAAAGATGCCATGCTATGAGCATCCTCCTAGAGAGCCCCCACATGGCATAGTGAGAAACTTGTCCATCGGTCCAACACCATATGAAGAACCGAAGCAAACAACCACATGAATGAGCACAGAAGTGAATCCTTCAGCCCCAGTTGTCTTTAGCGGACTACCCCACCCCAGGTGATAGCTTGACTTCAACATTATGCAAAAACACTGAGAGACAGCCACAGAGCTAAGCTGCTCATGGATTCCCTACTCACAGAACTGTGAAATGTTTTGTTTTGTAAACTTCTAAGTCTGGGATGATCATGCTATATAGAAATAGGTGGTTAATTTACCTGCAGATCCCAGAAGTCATGCTGGAGAGTAGATGCGTAGCTCCTAGGAGGACAAATCTACCCAGAGGTGCAATGGACAAATAAGGGAAGGACCAATGTTCCTGATGCTCCATAGTAGGAAAAGAGGCTCCTGGATCACGTTGGAATCAGAGATATATTACAAGAAGATATTTTATACTTTTATAACAAGATAAGAAAAGTAATCTTACAAAACATTAACCAGCAAATATTTTTAAAAATGACCATATGCCTCTCCAATCACACACTCCAGTCTGACTCAGTGGAAAAACAAGAGTGACTTGAAAAAGAAATGCTCATTCATTAAACTGACGAGGGTGGACAATAATGTTTCAGTTACCATATGAATCAAAATGTTGTTTTTCATACCTCAGAGATTTGTTAGTTTGAGCAAAATAAAAAGAATAGGCATTCCATCTACCCATATGCCTTCCCTACTCCCTATCACCTCTAAAGGAAAAGGATTATAAAAAAGAAAGCTAAAGAAGGTAACAGAATTTGAAATTTTGAAAGATTAAACACACAATTTTACATAGAAGAATACAGAGAGCTGTAAAAAAGCTACACTCTCCCCTCCAAAAAACACCCACCAGGCTTATAAAGTTTTTAAGAAAACTCTTACAATATGTTCAATTTCCAGGTAGGTTTGCTGTATCATAAGTTGTTGTAGAACATTAACAAAGAAAATATTCTGTACTTATTTTTCTTAAGTATAACATCAATATATAATCCTGATAATCCTGAATATCACTTATTAATATCTATGCAAAAACACTTAATACTAGTAAGCTAAATCCAACAACCACATTAAGAAAATACTATGAACTGTGAACAACTGTGATTTATTTCAAGGATGTATGATTATTTGAATTTTAAGATATCTATTAAAATCTTGTAACGCATTAATAGCTTGAAGGATAAAAAATGATACAAATTATTATTTTCAGCATAAACTGAAAAAGCTTTGAAAACGTTAAATATACATTTATGATAAAATAAGAAAAGAAGAAATGAGGTTCATGCACATAACATAAAGATTAAAAATAAAGGGTTTCTTTCCACCCTCTGTGTCCCAAAGTGGCTCCTCATCCCACACTTCAAGCCAGAAAGTACTTATTTTGAAGTGCTTCTGTCAGTGCTCAGTGTGCAGTTTTAGGATTTGCACTGCCATTGTGTCTACACCAGAAGATAACAGACAGGGAAAAAATCCTATGAAACTCATGGGGTTATATGTTGTTTAAGTACTTGTTTTCTACCCTAATCTACCTACTCTGATTTGATATTAAGAATTTTCAGATAGTGGCTCCACTCGTTCTTTTACGATCTTTAGATACATTTATGCATAGGGGCAGGGTGAATTAAGATTGCTTTCTCTTAATAAGAACTTGAAATCTCTGTTTTTAATCTCAGCAAATTGATACTGCTTGCAGTATACGGAAGTATTTTAATCATTTTCTTATTTGTATTCATCGCTTAATTCCTATTGATGATTCAATTGTAAGAAAAATGGGAGACATTATCTAGTTTAAGCCCTCATAATTTCACTTTTCCAGGTGTTCCCTAAGAATATATAAGAGTAAACCAATTGTGATAGCTCATGCTTATAATCCCCGCTACTTGGAAGGTTTAGGAGGAGTTGCTGAGGCCAGGAGTTCAAGACCAGCCTGGGCAACATTAAAAAAAAAAAGTTTAGGGATGAAGAAAATGGCAGAGACATAGGTTTTATACTTCAAAATTCCCTCCCAAAAAACATCACAGCAATTATTCTAGCAAAACAGAAATCTAAAATACAATATCTATAGCAAAACTAGATGAAAATATATTTTCACTAGTCTCACAATCAGCACTATTGGGCAAATCACAGCTGGCAACAAAAGCACATATGATTTCACTAAGTTGTAGAAGGAAAAGGCAAGAAAGAAAATAAAGTTTCGGTGTTTTCAAAACACTGAAAAAAGTAGAAAACCAAAAACCCAAAATTAGAAAATCAGAAATATGATCACAAGGTCGATTCTGGGGAGTTCTGTCTTCAGTCTAACAGGAGCAGTCAAATCTGGGTTTCTCCAGACTGCTGTTAGTGGGCTAAACAAATTAGTGTTTGTTTGAAGCAAAGACAATGTGAATATAAACTCTTAAGACCAAAGTAAATTGAAAATTTAAAGGCTTTATTTCCTAGTTCCACCCTTTACAATTTTAAAGGATGATTAATTCAGTAGAAGCAAGCAACTCTAGCATCCAGATTTAGGTCTCTCATTGCCATTTTCTCCTCAGTGCAACCAATACTATTAAGAGAGATGTTGGGGCAAGATGTGTTCAAGATGAGTCTGGTATACTTCTAATTTTATAATGAAAAATCCCTATCACTACTTGTATTTCGTCAAGAGGACACAAGCAACAACACGAAGTGATTCCTAATGATCAATAATTAGATAAAGTAAGCATCAGTAAGAACACAGCAAAAAAATATTGAATCACATCAAATACATTAAAATCAGTGAATCTGTAATTAAGAAATGAAAACACTTTGATCAATTTTGGCGTATTCTAGGATATCAATTCATTCTGAAAAGTAACCATTTTAGACCTTTCATTTTTCACAAGATAAATTGTACATAATTAATATAGGAAATATGTGATTTTTTTCTATCATGAAAGTATACAGTTTCACCTGTGAGGTATTCTTGCAAAAATATTTAAAGTTAAATTAGATAGTGCATTGCAGTATTACCAACAATTTCCAAAAAATAAAAAAGCATGAAATATGTTAGGAAACAGAAGTGCAATCAGCAAAATAAAATTCAGACTGAGAAATTAGAGAACAAGACTCAGTTTCTTCAACAAATAAATACAAAGACAAAAAGGAGAGATGAAGATTAAATTGCTAGATTGATAGAATTTAGACTTAGTAACAGATTACAATAAATAAGCTTTATTTTATGTTATAATTCAAGCTATTAAAACCTATTATAGAACATGGGGACATGAATAGATTAAGTAATATGATATTTGCTATTAGCTTCAAAGTCTTCAGGTACAGTCGTGGTGGAGAATAAATTGGGGGCATAAATGAAACAAAACAAGACATCACTTAAAGGGTGTTGAAACCTGGTAATGAGTGCCTAGACATGAATTGTACTAGATTCTCTATCCTTGTATATTATTTTAATTTACCATTAATAGTTTAAAAAACTCAAAATGTAAAGTTACCGATAATTGATCAGAACTAAGTATAAAACCTAATGTGAATTCAGACATGTCTATGGCTGAAAATTATTTTCACGGTTTTTATCTACTGTGATATTAACTCTTATAAACTTATTTCCGTAATTAAAAGAGCGCTATGTAAACTAAGATTTATAGTTCTTACTGAATATTAGTTGTTAAGAACATTTCGGCAGTGATGCAAAGCCTTTTTGAAGACAGAGGAATTATAATCAGTTATTGATATGCTAAGAGATTCTTACAGGGAACCTGAGAAAGCTCATACACCTCAAAATATTCAAAGGACTGATGTATATTTATTATGTCTAATTTAAAACGTTTTTCCTTTCAACATAGCATTATTTGGTAATATTTTAAGTTAATAGCTCCAATTAGAATCACTTTATTTAAATATGTGCTCATGACTCAATTCTGAGTAAATGTAATTACAAAGGAATAGGAGTAACTATAGCTATATTTGATTTGAAAGGTACTTTTTAATATATTGCTACCTCTTTTGGGTTTATTTTTCTCATTTTAAAAAGCAGCGATCCACAAAAACATCCATACATAAACTCTCATTTCATCAATCACAGAAAATTTCAGTTAATTTCTCACTTTCACCACACTTTCAATACCCAGCTTTGTTGGGAAAAGCTGCAATAGTTTATATAGAGTAGAGCTCTGGAAGCAGAAAACACATTTTGCAACATAATGCAACAGTTTGAAAACTTCTCCTTTGATTGTGTTCATATATAAATAAATTTAATTTACTTTCTTGCATGTTTAGTAAAATATGTCAATGGCCAATCTGTTTAATGTTAAAAGCTAATTGGAAAGATCAAACTTCTAATTTCCTGACTACATGAAACATAGTTCCACTGAGGGCCATTGGTTGAATACTCCCCCAGTGCCTTACATAATTTGCCTTATTATATGCATCTATTTACATCGATTTTGCATCTGTCTCTGTGCTAATTAAAAAAAAAAAAGAATGGCTTACTACTGAATACAAAGGTACTTGATTTTTCTATGCATTTGAGGACATAAGGTACTGTTAGTTATCAGCCCTTCAACAAATTAAGATCCTGAAAATCATTTTTTTCATCATTTTGTAATTTGCCAAATTCAGTGCTGTTTTGCTTATTTTCACCTAATTAAAGTCCGGTATCAAAAATTTGTCTAAATTAAGACAAATTGGCTGGGCATGGGACTCATGCATATAATCCTTGGAATTTGGGAGGCCAAACCAAGAGGATCACTTGAGCCTAGGAGTTCCAGACTACAACATGATGAGACTTCTACATTAAAAAAAAAAAATAGAAAAAATAACTGGGCATGGTGGCCTGTTCCTGTAGTTCCAGCTAAATGCTGAGGCTGAGGTTGGAGAATTATTGAGCCTGGGAAGTTGAGGCTGCAGTGAGCCAAAATGAGGCCGCTGCACTGTAGTCTTAGTGAGACAGAGGGTCCCACTCTGTTCTTATTTTTAATAAAAGTAAATTAACCCAAGTTGATCTGAATATATCATTGCTACTTAATTAATTTACCCCATCTCAAAGTGTGTCATTTCCATTTATTGTTAATGTTTATTTTGGGCCTTTTGTCCCCACCTTCCCTGGTTAAAGGTATCCTGATGTCATGCAGTCATTTCTTTGCCCTTTCCAAATTATACATTCTAAAGCACTCTTAAAGTAGTCTATGTGCAATATTAAGCTTTTCTATAATATCAAGATTGTATTCTTTTTAATTGTCACGAGTAACCCAAGATCATATGAAATGTAGTTTTAGAATTATTTCAATCCTGAAAGCTAGACATATTTTCTCTACTCAATCCAGATTTTCTGCTAAAATGTTACATGGTCCTTTAGATTCTACATGCTAGACTGGCAAATAGAGATGCTTTTTGACTATTATCATGCCTCCATATTGTACTGCAAATTCCTCTTTCTACATAAATGGAACAGTCACATGTTTTCATCTTGTAAGAATCACCATTTTATTCACTCTCCATTCTGGTGCAGCTGCTTCTCAATAATAATGCTCAAGTTAATCTTGTCATTCTCATCCTGTTAAAAAGTCATTTATATTTTGTTTTCATTAAATCTGTAAATTTGCCTATTTTAAAATAAATCAAGTGGGTCTTTACATAACAAATACGCACATAGCCTATGTATGTTCCTAAATAAATTTAAAAGTAAATTGAACTTAATACATTTCAAATAAGAAAGCACTACTTTCCAAACATTTATATTTCTTTGTGAACTATTACTTTAGGTTTCTCAAATTAATCATAATTTAAAAATTCAGGATAGAATCAAATTATTAGAAGAGATAACAGAATTTACAATAAATTTAAGTAATGAAATGTCATATTTATCTAATTTATAAATTTATAATTTCAGAAAGACAGTCTTTACATTTTCAGAAACTCAATAGTAGATTCTTAAACATTCTTCTACACTGATTCAGTAGGTTGTTCATAGTATCTATGATACATACTACTTTAATATGGATGATTTAGGGTGACTATTATAGCATTTTTTTTTAATTTTCAGATTTTTAAATTTGACTAACAAATTGTTGACAAATGAAGTAATTATTATTTTTTGTCTTCTGGGACTGCATTGAAAACCAAATAAAACCAAGACAGATTCCCTCAATCCTGGATGGCTTTAGTTCAACCAGTAATATCTGTAGGCCCATAAATTGCTCTACTTAAAAGGAAGAAAAGTTCAAAAACAAATAGTGTAATAGTTCAGAGGAAAAAGGCTTAAGTGTTCAGCAACTTGATAATGCTTAAGGAAATTTTAAAGATTCACTATAATGATGTACCGTTCAGTTTTTGTTTCAGCAAAGATACATTGAACAGGTTCCATGGATCAGCCACTAAAATATAGGCTGAGGAAAACAAAATCAATGACTAATACACAATTTCTGATTTCAGGAGCATCAAAGCCCAATGGAGAAAACAAATACATATAATGCCAGTAAATTTTATAGTTGTAACAGTCCTATGCAAAATGTGTTATTAGAAAATTGACTCTTTTTACAAGTCTCAATGTTTTCAGAAATAGTTACTGAATAATTGTAAACAAGAAAATTAAATTACAAAAGCGTTGTACAATAAGATTTCAATGAAGAAAAATTTTAATAGGGGAAAAACCTTATTAAAAATCAGCAATAATTATATCCATGAGGCTGCATTAATAGAACATTCTCAATATATATTCCTGTTTGAAATTTGTATTCTCGTGGTTGTATTTATTTATATTTTTTTGCATTAGAAAATCAAAATTACAAGTCATAGAAAAAATCGATGCAGGCTTTAGATGTATATGATGAAGCAGGAGGACATGTAGGCTACAGTTGCTATAGTATGGTAAAAAAAAAAAACAAGGATGTAAGATATTAACATTAGGGAAATGATTTTACTTTTTAGCGACATAGAAAGGACATAAGTATGGCTTCATAGCATCCAGTTTAAATTTTTAAGGTGATGTTATTCAAGTCATAAAAAAGGAGCCCTAAATTATTAGAAATACTTTCTCAAAAACTGCATTTGAGGTGCCAGATGAACATCCAAATTATGACTTCCCAGAGACAGTTGATTGTAAACCATTAGAGCTCAGAAGAGGAAATGGTCCAGAAGCATAATTTAAATGTGTATGTATGTTTATTGTTTCTAAGAAAGCTGTGTAGGAACTAAAAGCAGAAACTCAAGAAAGATAACGAAAAGAGACCAGGTAAGAGTATTCAAAGAGTAATGGGAAAAAATATCCAGAAATATTGGTAGAAAAGAAGATAGAATATGACAGAAGATGTGTCTAAAGAACCAAAACATGTAAAAGTTTTAAATTGAGAAAGTGCTTTTATGATTATAATGGTAAATTAAGCAAGACATTTCTTTATTGGTATTCTAATGACCCATGCAATTCTATAAAAATGATAATACCTATATCACTGCTAGAAAGTCTGTTAAGTGCAGTTCAGAAAGAACCATCTTTAGGGAGATAAGCACGCATTTACTTACAAGTTTTCCCCTTAAGAATACTGCAACAACCAGGGGAAATGCTGTAACAACACCAAACATACATCCAGATTTCATGCAGAAAGAACAAATAGAACTATTCTCAGTAGCATGTCTTTCACAACAGTGACTTATGATAGTTAAGTTACTAGGCTTTTGGCTATTCGCATCAGCACCCCCAAGCAAAAGCCATGCTATTGGACAAGGGCTTCTTGATGAAACATAGTTTCTTCCAAAATATGCTATAAAAAGGCAGAAGAGGGTAATTGGGATAGTAATTGGACCAAACTGAAATTGGTTCACAAAAAACATGGCCTCTGATAGAGCATTCTCACCAAAGAAAGAACACATTATATGAATATGAAATTTATTGAAATGACTTCCTAGGGCTCTGGGTGCCTGCCAACTTGCTGTGAGTTCTGCATAATTGAACTGGCTTTCAGAATTTACATTCACCAAACTCTTCCTCCTTAGTATTTTAGAGGATGATGCTAATGAAAACCAATTGGATAGTTCAGTGTTTTAGAAAAATCTACACTTTTCCTGTAAATGCTAGGGTTTGATTGATCTCTCTTCTTTCAACCGTGAATAAAAGGAAAGTAATCCTTCCTAAAATGTGTAGAAATTAGCATAAAACTTTTTGAAAAGTATATGATGGGATCGTTACATATATATACACATATATAATTTATTTAGATAGAGCCTGCTTTGAATCCTTATTCACATTTAAAAATGTATGCAATTTGGGAATCAAAATCTTGAAAGATTAACTTATTACCAGACCAAAATACAGATGGAGTTTAAGAGAGTGAAATAGATCATTGTGAGCCTTAAAAGTGAAACAATAAGAAGATGATCTGCATTAGATACAGTAAAGGCAGAATTAGCACTGAAGAAATGTAGTCATTGTTGAAGGCTTGTTAAATAAATCTCTCCAGCATAAAGAAGCAAAAATAGAGATTAGAACAATAGGTACAGTTGAGAGGACATATGGATCTCAATGTGGATAATTAATGTTCAGTAAAGACCACAGGATAAATTCACAAGGACTTTATTTTAAAATATTTTAAAAGTATAAAACTTCACTAAAATTAGAAACAATATTAATATTGCAGATATAAAAGAAACCATTCATTCAAAATTGAGGGAAAGAAAACAACTTTGAAGGATAGCATTTTTAGTGTTAAGGATAAAAGAAGTTTATGTTGCTCGGGCAAAAATTAATTTATTTACAAAATTATAAAAAGCAAATTTTAGATCCACATCATTAAATTTTAAAAATAAACAATACAGCAATATTTGCAGAAGAATGAAAGTAAAGCAAGTGTGTAAAATACTTTTTCAAAGAGATAAATAAGCAAAGTGCTCAGTTTGGCATATAGTAAGCAAAAATAAATGTTCAATGAAGAAAGAAGTAAAATGAAAATGACCCCAAAAGGAAAAAACAAGTGGAGATTAATATGAATTCAAAATTCACTGTAAAAAATAAAATTTGGTGGTTAGTACTAGAACTGATGAAACAAATACAAATATTCTGCATATCCTTAAATAACCAGTATGGCAGAATGTCAAATTTATGAGTAACTAGTTAAAAGACATACTTACATTAACATTAATATATTTAATACTAACAAGCAATTGTATGTCTAGAAGCAGGAAGATAGAGCATTAGGGGCCAGGCGCGGTGGCTCATGCCTGTAATCCTAGCACCTTGGGAGGCCAGGGTGGGTGGAACACAAGATCAGGAGATCAAGACCATCCTGGCTAACATGGGGAAACCCTGTGTCTACTGTAAATATAAAAAATTAGCTGGGCGTGTTGGCGGGCACCTGTAGTCCCAGCTCCTGGGTAAGAGGAAAACACACTGCAGCTGGAGGTGGCGAGGAGTTAGCAAAAAAGAAAAAGTACCATTTGCATAAAACTGTCGTATGTTTAACCCATTACGATCTCATACAAATGGGTGAGGGGTAAGATGAAGGAGAAATCCCCACCTTGGACAGTCGGCAGGCAAGCAACCAGCAAGTGGCAAGACAGAGGAGTCTACCACTGAGTGAGAGGCAAGACAATGGAGAGAGACCCTCTTTTAGGGGCAGAGATAGAGGAAAAGTCTAAAACTGCTGATGGCAGAGAAAGAAATATTAAGAAAAACCCTCCAGTATACCAGCCTTAACTCAGGTAATGCCACTGAAGGTAACCATAACAACAATAAAGTTTCAACCTAGCTCATCTTTTGACAGAATTCATCTAACCCCAACCCTTGCATCCAAGCAAAGACAGATACTATTTCAAGGCATATTCTTTCTATATCTCAGCTTCTAATGTTCTAGATACTATGCTCAGAAAGCAATTTAAGAAATCTAACTCAAATAGGCCAGAATAAAACAACTTTTTGTCAAGAGGTGAGATGATTAGCAATATTCAGAGACGATCCCAATGTGACTCTATAGGGAAGAACCAATTAAATGGCTAAGTTAAATATGCTAAAGGATCTAATGGAAAAGCAATCAGCATATGTTTATTAACTAGTAAGTTTAACGGAAAATTATGTAAAAGAGTAGAAATAATACAGTGTTAAAAGAAAACAGACTGTCACAGATGAAGAATGTCTAAGGAGCTCATCAGTGGACGGTTAAAGTCAGAGCATCAGTGAACTTGAAGATAAGTCAATAGAAATGATACAAAGTCAAATAAACGAGTACAAAAAGATAGAGGTAAAGAACAATAATAAAACAAGCATCCGAGAAAAGTGGACCAACAGCACATAGTATAACATAACTCTAATTAAAATCCCAAAAGGAAAAGAGACCAGGAAGAGGGAAGACGGAAACATTTGAAAACATAATGGATGAAACATTTTTGTAAACACAAAAAATACCCAACACCACACCACACCACACCACACCACATATTTAACAATCTCAGAATATCATAATATAGATGCCCCAGATCCAAATAAATAAGAAACACATACACACATATGTAGACATTGTATTCAGACTGATGAAAACCAAAGTTAAAAAAAAATCTTGAAATAAAACTGAATGGAGGAAAAAGAACTTGTTACATACAGAGAAAGAAAGATAAGAAGAATAAAATTCTCATCAGAATTTATAATGTTCCACCAGACAATGGAGGAGTAACATCTTTAATGTCTAAAGGGAAAAAACGTTTAACCAGCAGGAGTTAATTTCGAAAATAAAGAAGGAATAAAAATATTAAAGCAAAGAAAAGACATTGAATTCATTACCTGCAATCCTACATTTCAGTTATGAAAGATAAATAAGATCCACATATGTAATATACAGATGGTGATTAGTGGTCACAGTACCGTATTGTATGCTTTAATTTTGCTAAACGGTAGATCCTATGTGTTTTCACTAAAATAAAAAAGTATGAGATGATGGATAAGTTAATAAGCTGGATTGTGGTGATTTTTTGTATATACATATAAAATTTTTAGTTACATATAATTATTTTAAATCTTAAGTATACACAATAAAAAGTAAAGCATATGAGGAGCTCTGAAGAAAAAAGAAATACTAAAGAAATTTTTAAAGCAAAAAATAGTGTCGTAAGATAGAGAGGGTGTACATCAACACCAAGAAATGAGATCCGTGAAAATGGTTAAAGTAAAGGTAAATTATAAAAGATTATTTCTATTTTAATTATATTAAGAAATAAATGACTATCTAAATCAAAAAATACTATTGGGTTTTTACTATTTCGGATTAATAGCATATTCAAAAGTGAAATATATAAAACCAACAGTATAATACACAGGATAGGGTATTTAAGTGTATGCTGGTTTTTTAACATTACGAATGAAGTGGTATTAATATTACTTGAAGATGAACTGTGATTAAAGTATGTTTCAACCTTAGTGCAATCACTAAACAACAGTGAAAGAGGTATAAGTTTTAAGATAATCATGGATATAATATAGAATCATACAAACTATCCAAACCAGGCATAAAAACAGAAGGAGATAACAATCAAGCCAGATGAACTAGTGGAAACAATTTAGCAAGATAGTATATGTTAACCCAAACATAGAGCTAATCATATGGAATAGAAATAAACTAAACACACACATACAACCATCACCACCCAGGACTGTCAGATTGGACAAACAGTACAGCACAACCATATGCTGCCATGAACCGAGGCCTTCTGCTGCAACTCAATTCCAGCTCAGGGTCTGTCATCTTAATCCTACCTTTCTCTCACCACAAACCTCTTTCATATAAATCTCTATCTCAGAATACATTTCCCAATAAATAAAAATCCAAGACAGTATTAATTAGTGTGAATAAAAATAGGCTGAAAACTTCACAAACTGTTAGAAATGGGACCTATAAATTATGTTCTAATGAACACTTGTTCTAAACAATGTAAAAATACATGTTACCCTCGTAAAAGTAAAAAATAAAATAAACTACATGGGAAATGCCTTAGAAATTCAGGCTTAAACAAAGTAAAGTTACTTTTTTACAGAAAATAAAACCATTCCAGTGATAAAATTAATGAGAATAATGTAAGGAGTCAAAGCAGAGTGGTTACATGAAGCCAGACTGATTAGATTTGAATTCTGGATCCACCATTTATTGTAAGTATGAAACCCTGGGCAAGCTACTTGATACTCCACTAATGACTAAATCTCCTAATTTAAAAATCAAGATAACAGTAGAAGCCTTATTTCCTATTGTGGTTATGATAATTAAATAAGAATATAAATGAAATACTTTAACGATAGTAAGCACTATATGAAAACTATTTCTTCCTGTATGCTTCTGATTATAACTTTTCTTCATGGATCACTCCATTAGTATAATTTTGCAGAATAATATGAGAAAGGATGATAATAGAATGAAAGATTTGCTATTTTGTTTTTTATGTATGCTAAATTGAGAAAACAAAATAAATTGTATGCTTCGTCTCTCTTACACCATAGCAAGTAAATGATTCTAATTTTCCTGTGATATAAGATCTGCATTGACTCAGTACATTAAAATTTTTTTTTAAGTTTATATTTCCCTTAGCTTTGATGTCTGATTACTTAGATGGAAACAGAAACCTCTGTATGAGATCCACAGTGGAACAGAATACAGCTCTGTAATACCCCTTTTCAGTGCACACGGCTCTATGAGGTATTACATTAGTTTAAGCTTGCTAGATTAGGAAAAAATACTACCATTGTAACCTATTTAACTTGTCTTTTTAATAGATGAGATGCATTTAAACACACAGGTACACGCCCACACATTCTAAGACATTTTTTTAATGAGGCCTTTCAGAATAAATCACTTTAAATAGTGATTCAGTTACACAGACAGTAAAATATAAAATTATCACCTGTTATCATCCACCCCAGCAAACACACACGCATATACAATCACATGTAATCACAATGGTACACATAGACACATACATACATACATGCACACACAGCCTCATTCACACCCATACTCTCAAACGTACCTCATTCACACTCACATACTTCCTTTCACATATGTACACACTTTCACAAATACATTCACACACTCTTACAGTACATTCATACTGTAACTGTGTTATATGTATTTCTAATGTTACTAAATACGGATAAATGTATCTGGGAGTTTAGGAGCACTGTGTGGATAAGATGTTCTGATTGCTCTGAAAAGTAAACACTGGGTCTCTACAGTGAAGACCAAGGGAAACACAGACATTGTATATTTAATAATTAACATTTCATCAGGTTTTTGGATCAATTAAACCTCACCATGACTGGGCAGGAGTTTCTTCAGAGTCATTTCAT
Organism: Theropithecus gelada; assembly: GCF_003255815.1. Classification (NCBI taxonomy): domain Eukaryota; kingdom Metazoa; phylum Chordata; class Mammalia; order Primates; family Cercopithecidae; genus Theropithecus; species Theropithecus gelada. The sequence goes on along the minus strand of NC_037685.1, from coordinate 27,433,002 downwards.
GTTCTTAAAGCTGGTGGCACAACCTCAACCATTAGATAGTATTCAATTCTGGCATAGATTTTATTTTACTTTAATTTTTGTTTTTCTTGTCCTGCTGTGTCTGAATACTTACGGTAATTGATTGCAGCAGTGGAATTGTCAAGTTTTGTAGATGTTACTAAGATGGCATCAAGAAAAGTGTACATGAACTGAAAACATTTGGATTTGTCTGCCACTACCTCTAAGAAACTAGCCCCCGATGACCATGTTCTAGACCTTTTCTGTTTGCACCAGCTGACTTCTCATGATTGCCCTTTCACTACTCAGACTAAAGTCAAGTGATGTTTAAAACATGCTTCTGAAGTGCCACAGCTTCCACTGCCACATTGTCCTCTGATGTCTCTAACAAAGCTAAAAATTTAATTTTTCAGGGCTTTGATTTCTGAGACTGACTTGTTTAATACTGGCCTATATGAATTCTTCATGATAACCAAAAATGTCATTAAAAAGTCATCCTTTGAAACTGGCAGATTTGTTGCTTTTTCTCTAACTCTAAAATACAAAACACAATATCTACATACTTGAGTCTAATATGAACAGAAATATTACATTAAAACTTCTGTATACTTTGTAACATATATCAGAATTTACCTCTGGAAAGAGAATTTATTATACATATTCTCAATTATTTGTTTAGCATTTATAATGTGAGCATAATTATTAGAAATCATTACTTAAAACCTCTCTATTGTGAAACTAGAGCTATAATTCAAAAGCGACTTTTAGATTTTTGTTGTTGTTGTTGTTACAGTGTCTCACTCTGTTGCCCAGCCTGGAGTGCAGCAGGCCCACTGGATCTCCAGAGCTCAAGTGACCCTCCCATCTCAGCCTCTGGAGTAGCTGGGACTACAAGTGCATGCCATCACACCCCACTAATTTTTGTAGTTTTTTTGTGGAGACAGTGTTTCTCCATGTTGCACAAAATGGTCTACAGTGGCTGGGCTGAAGCAATCAGTCCACCTCAAAGTATTGTAGACTACAGGTAGAAGCCACTGCTCCCAGCCAGCTTTTAGATCTTAATCAAATGTGATGCTTTTCAAAAGGCATACTACAAGGTCTCACTTCTAAATATGCTGTGTAATAAGTCTAGATGTGGCCATAATGACTTATATTTTTAGAAGTGCCTAAGAAAAATGATTTATTTGTAATGGGAAAAAAAAAGGTGAACAGAAAAATTCAAATATTTTCCCTACATTCTCAATATGTTGGTGATATATCAACATATTTTGACCTTAATGGTGCTTCTCTACTATATTTTTGCAAGCAGAATCTCTGTCATCTCGACTTAAACAAAATTATCTTAACACAGGCCACTCAGAAGAGTATACACTCCAATATTATATTCTAATTTATTAAAGCTAATTTATCATATCTACTTATCGTGAATAATGTCTGTAATAGGAAGTTTGGTGAGAGAGAGAGAATATCATTTTTCTTTTAAGATAGTCATTAGAATGGAAAAGAAATCTTAAAAATATATTTCTATTTTAAAATGTCTCTCATGCAAATATAAAGATATTTGCCAAATATTTTATTGAAATTAATAAAGAAGCCAGTAGGATAATAGAATAGACTCAAAAACATTTTACAAACTGACTGTTTTTAGGCATTAGTAGGATAAACCTACTAGCCTAGTGTTACAAAGCTAGGTAATATCCAAAGGCATCATAAAGCGTACATTTGAGGGCTTATTTTTTCCTTCGGACAAAAGTATATTTTTATCTATAGAATCTACTTTTCACCGAAAGCCTACAAGTTAACATATAGCTTCACTAAGTGTCGGAACTGTAACCCATAGTATATAGTAATTAGAATTAAAATAAAAATCCCTCTACATAGTCTTTTACCCTTATGTGACATCAGAAAAATAGTTTACCCACTTTTTCCTTATTGTCAAATTTAAGATAAAATTTTCTCTGAGGTTCTTTTATAGCATAGTATTTTTAAGCAAGAATTTTGGGAGTGATAATGATTTCATCTGGAATCCAGGCTTAGAAAGGGGTCACGGAAATAAGCATCCTCAATTTACCAAAGAATAATTTGACTTTGGAGTTGAAACAGTGAATGTTCTCAGAGAGTATGTATGGTAGACTGGCCTCACACAGATATTGCTTAAATCTGTTATCACTGTAGCACCACACAGTCCCTAGATATTTTTCAAAAATGAAGTAACCAGAACACAGTAATTTGAACAAATAGGTCAAAAGAGTAGAGACAATCAAGCTGTAAGATCATCTTTCCTCCATTCTTGCCATCATCATCCTGTATTTTGGCACACCATGAAGACACACAGGTGATTCATGCAGCCAGATGTGGCAGTCATTGTCCCTTCACACAAAATCCAGATCTACTTTTAGAATTTTTCATTATCCCAAAAATTCCATTAGTTTGGAGGCCTTTTTCGATGCTCCATTTCCTCATGGTACAATTTTTTTGTGGAAATAGATAAACTAATTTTATCTGAGAGGTTAATTGACACGGAACTTAATTTCCTGCTCTTTTCAAATTGGAAATATAATTTCACACTAGCTTTATAAGAATAGCAAAATGGTGTAAAAATGATTTACATTTAAGGGATGAATACAAATAACTTGGAGAGTAATTTCTTAGAAAATATTTTCCTGGTAGATAATCCTAAAATTACACCATAGAGGTTCTACTTTTCCATATTAGCCATAAACATTCAACATTTTAAATCTACATGTATTTTAGTAATTCAGCAAATTATAAACATTATTTCCAAAATACCCATTTGCTGTAATAGTCATTACTGATGTCCTTTTTTTAAATTCTAGATTCTAAATTTATAAATTCTTAACATTATTTTTTATTTATCTTTTGCTCGCTAAGCTCTAGCTTGCTAAATGTGAACTATGTTAGAATCTAGAGAAGTGTCACAAGGGTTTCATAAGTTTACTACTGTGTCTTATATCATTACCTTAGAGGACACAATACCCCTTTTCAATGAAATTCATCACTATATGTTAAAACATGTAAATTATCTCTTTACAACAGTAATTTTATGTATTCTCCACTAACCCATGGCAATGTAGTAAAGAAAGTTTAACTGATGTGGGGCCAGCCACGCCATGTGGGAGATAAAGTTATTACTCAAATCAACCTCTCTGAGCATTTGGGGCTATAGTTTTACAAAGGTAGTTTGAAGGAGGGGTAGGGGTGGCTAGGCAATGGGTGCTTGCATTGGTTGGGCGTGCTATCATAGGAGTATGGTAAACAGTCCTTTTGCAAGCCCAGTCGCTTCTGGGTGAGGCCACAAGAGTGGTTGGTAGGTCTAGGTGGAGCCGTTGGTCATCAGACGTTGCAAAAAACCTTAGACGATGTCTCAAAAGGCCAATATTAGGTTCTACAATAGTGAGGTCATCTGCAGGAGTAATTGAGAAAGTTGTGTATCTTGTGACCTCTGGAATAATGGCTGACAATTATTTATGTCTACACCTTAGCAGAATTCAGGCTCCTCTAGCCTAGCCTAGTGGTCTCTCATTAGCTTTACAAAGGCAGTTGAGGTTTGGGGAAGGGCTATTTTTTTTTTTTTTTTTGAGACGGAGTCTCGCTCTGTCGCCCAGGCTGGAGTGCAGTGGCCGGATCTCAGCTCACTGCAAGTTCCGCCTCTCGGGTTCCCGCCATTCTCCTGCCTCAGCCTCCCGAGTAGCTGGGACTACAGGCGCCGCCACCTCGCCCGGCTAATTTTTTTGTGTTTTTAGTAGAGACGGGGTTTCGCCGTGTTAGCCAGGATGGTCTCGATCTCCTGACCTTGTGATCCGCCCGTCTCGGCCTCCCAAAGTGCTGGGATTACAGGCTTGAGCCACCGCGCCCGGCCGGGGAAGGGCTATTATCATTTAAACTATATAAACTAAGTGTCTCCCAAAGTTAGTTTGGCCTATACCCAGAAATAGTTAAGGGCAGCCTGGAAGTTAAATGCTAGATGAGGGTCGGCTAGATCAGATCTCTCCCACTGCCCCAGTTTTCTCAGTGATACAATTTTTGCAAAGTGGTTTCAGATTGAGAGCTCCTTCATAGCTTTATTCTCAATGAAAATACATTATTCAACCTGTCTGGTGGTTTCCTGGAAGAAAGAGCCTGTTCAAAAGACTTATCTTTTTTGCGACCTCAATCAAAATTGCTCAATACAAAAACTTCACAAGGAAACATTTGTCACATGTCTTAACATTGCAGCTTTCTCTGCTGATTGGTAACAGTTGGGGGAAACAATAGACTAAACAAAAACGTAAAAGAAACAAGGGAAGAGATGTCCTTAAGGGTTTGGAAAATGTTTAACATATTCCTGAAATCAAGATGGCCTACACATGCTTTGGGCTGTACAAGTTCTCATGTAAGACCTTTTGGGGTCTTAAGTTCACATCTCTGGCTTACCTTGAGATTTCATGCAACCAGGAAGTGAGGAAATCTGTGTCCAATGAATGATTAAGTGACCATGAAGCTAAACAGGTGAAGACTTTAGTGGTTACTCATTTCAAAGATGCAGACTTTACAGGATAAGTTCAAAAGTGTCACTTAAACTACTACAACAGGTAGTAACAACAGACCCTTAAAGAGGGGGAATCTAATTTCCAGAGATTCCATATTGTATTGATTTAAATATTGTTTTTACCAAAAAAAAAATAGAAGATTAATAAAAATATAAAGAAACAAAACACTATGATCCATACACAAGGGAAAAAATCAATATAAACTATAAACATTTATGAGGAAGGTCAAAAGATGAATTTACTAGACAATGACTAGAAATCAGCAATTTTACATGTGTTCAAGGAGCTAAATAATACAATTTCTAAACAAAAAGTATGAGGCTAATATCTCAAAAAATGGAGAATAATAATAAAGAAAATTATTAAAATAATCCAAGTAGAAATTGAGCTGAAAAGTTGAGTAACTGAAATAAAAAAATCACTAGAGAGTATAAACAGTAGATATGAACAGGTAGAGAAAGAGTCAATGAACTTGAAAATAGGACAATTAACATTATACAGTTGGAAAAATTTTTTAAAAGGAAAATATAATTAGGAACAATAAACAGAAAAGTCATAATTCCAGATTTTAAAAGCTACTGTATGTCAAGCTACAGTAATCAAGACTGTGTGGTACTGTCATGGTTCTAGTCTAATACTGTTACTACAAAGGATTTCCAATCCAGACCCCAAGAGAGAGTTCTTGGATCTCCCACAAGAAAGAAGTCAGGGCAAGTCCATAGAGGAAAGTGAAAACAAGTTTATTAGGAGGAATGTAAAGGAATGAAAAAATGGCTACTCCATAGGCATAGCATCCCTGAGGGCTGCTGTTTGCCCATTTTTATGGTTATGTCTTGATTATATTGTAAATGAGGGGTGGATTATTCCTGAGTTTTCAGGGAAGGGGTGGGCAGTTCCTGGAAGGGAGGGTTTCTCCCCTTTCTAGACCATATAGGATAACTTCCTGACGTTGCCATCACATCTATAAACTGTCAGTGATGCTGGTGGGAGTGTCTTTTAACATGCTTATTTTAAAAGAGGCGCAGAACATATGAGGTGATGTGAAAAAATATACATGATCACATGCAGATGAGAAAACAATTTGTAAATTCAGGATATCCTTATTGTATGCTTATATTTTTGGCATAGCAAACATTTCAGTATTTGAAAGGTAATTGCATTTGTCATATTACCCAATGCAGCAAAGCATACATGTAAATCTATCTGTTCTAAAAATTGAAGGGCTTGGTTATTAAGACATGATAATGAATTTTCATATTTAAGTACAAAATACTAGAACTGAATCATACTGTAAAATTTTTTAGGGAGATGGCTTTACAACTCCTCATGCAAGTTTTAGTATAGAATTCCCAGAGCACAAATCTGAAGGCTATTTTGTCTATTATTGTGTTACCCTTACCTCACTGAATGGTTACTTTCAAATATCACTATGGCCTTATTAATTTTTGTGTTATTAAGTCCTATCCAATTTTTGATCATTTCTGGGGATGATTTTCTTTGGTATTGTGATTTTATTCATAATAAAATTTAGAAGAAATAGAACTCAAATTATCATGATTAAAAATAAGCCTAGAATATAAATTTTCTATGCCATGACAATCGCTAAAAGAGTAGCTAAATGCACTTTAGGTTTTGTCTTGTTTTGCATTCAGAAGTGAAAAACAATGCATTTAAATAGGAGAAATAGGCATCTTTATAGCCTCAGAGTTCTTGCAGCATAGTAACCTGTAACTTGTCATAGACTTTGCTATCTGTGATAAATAGTGGATTTCTGATCCGGTATTCAGTAGAAGTACTGCATGTTTTATACCCATTAACATATCTTCTGCATTTTAACTTATAGTGGAAAACTATAATCATAAGGATAAAACAATAATCTGGGTGTTTGGGAGATCTTTTAAGAGCTACTAAAAATAATGCGATGTGAAGCTAATTATAGGCATATTAACTCAGTGTGTGAGGCTATCTGATGTGGTTGAGGAAACAGCATAATTTTTTGCTTCCGGCTTGGTTAGTAGTGGAACAAGAAGCGGAAATACTTATTTTACAATAGAAATAAAGTAAAAATCTCAGTTAAATTAATGTAATACAACATTATTCCCCCATTGCCTTGTTAATTTAATATTTTAAAAATGATTTCTGTATTGGAAGAGCTTTGTGATAATTTCAGCAACTTTATGAAGATATAAATGACATATTAACAGGATTCTTGTCATTTGTAAAAGGTTAGTCTCCATAGAACCCCTAGGAAACCACCTATAAATGTTAGAAATAGCAAATGTAATACAATATTTTTGTGATAAAAAATCAATGTTATGATCCAGCTGTTAACACTTGAATCAGGTGGGTTATGATGTATTCGTGGCCAAGTTCAAGAACCAGACCACATAAAACCAGTCCCCAAAATGGCACAGAGATTGTATTAAGAAAACTCAGTCACAAAGATATGAATTTCTTAAGTGAGTGGACCCCAAATTTCTGAGAAACATGTACTTTTCCAAGAAGCACATTAAGAAAGTCCTGAAGAAGATGCAGGCCAGCAACGCCAAGGCTATGTGTTCGTGTGTCAAGGGTATTAAGGCCTTCACAAAGCCAAAGAAAGTCAAGCCCAATCGCCCAACGGGGATCAGCTTGAAGCCCAATCAACTTCTTTGTATTCCCTACCCGAAGCTCAGGAAGTGTGCCCTCATCACCGAGGGTCTCAGGCTCTTGTGGCCAAAGACTCAAACCAAGGCCCAAGCTGTGGCTTGGACTGTTGCCTCACTTCCCAGCTCCAGCTCAAAACCGCATGAAAACTCTGAAGTAGAGTCCTCTGCCTGCCAGTGTGAAGGACAGAAGAACTGATGTGACGCCTGGGCTGTCTTCTGCATGGAGCTGATGTCCTCTGTCCTGTTTGTGCAAATAAATACGAGGTAGGGAGGGGGAAAAAAGCTTAATTTTCTGAGTCCTTAAAAAGGTATGGTATGTTTCAAGAATAAAGGCCCAATAAAATTACTAGCTTATTATTTGATGAACTTCTGCAAAAATATGTATTTTCTCTATTGTGAAGTTCAAATCCCCTACCAGCTAACAATGAACAATAAATATTAGACTTGCTGAGTTCTCAGGGGCCAAGCAAGCAGATGCTCATAATGCAAGCAAACAAAATAAAATGTCTGAGAGAAAGCCTCATACCAACTTACCATTCTGCCTCTGAGAGAAGTAAGCACCAGAAGAAAAACATTTTGCCTTTGTGCATGCTTATGTTCTTACCTTATGTACGTAGAGACCAGAAGCGAGAGTTGCTAGCAAGAGGCTTCCCTGGATCGTCAATCATATTCAAAGAGTGTGTACCATCTGCATTGGAAAAGTAGATGAAAGGAAGGAGACAGTGCTTTAGAGTTTTCACTCTTCAGCCCTTAATACCCCACAATGATCGTATTACTTTAATAATAATGCAGTGTTAATAATGTCATAAAAACTGCAAAGATATGTTCACATTAACTTTTAAATCTTCAATTCCAAGGGTAAGCATTTTCCAAAAAGGACCAGATAGTAAATATTTTAGGCTATGTAGGCCACAAGGCAAAATCGGCATATTATGTAAAAATTTGTGTAACAAGAGAAACTTCTTACACATACTTTCATGTTATATTTCATTTCTGTTTTATGTAAATAATATAAATATAAATTATATAAAATAAAACAAGTAGATATTTGATGTAAATAAATATCGAATTTAATTCATCATGGTACAGATTTATCTACTGTGTGTTAAAAAAGTGAAACTTTTTTGGGGGGATAGTGGTTAATATTTGCTTGAATGTATCTCATAGTATTCCCTATCAGTACAAGTGATTGAAGTATTTCATAAGTTAATGCTGATAAGAAATGAGATTTCTTGTATTTTATCTTTGAAAATATTTTCACATAAATATGTGCTATGTGCTACTTACACTACATGAGCTTATTTTGTTTCTTTTCGTTTCTGAGACAAAGTCTCGCTCTGTCACCAGGCTGGAGTGCAGTGGCATGATCTTGGCTCACTGCAACCTCTGCCTTCCAGTTCAAGGGATTCCCCTGCCTCAGCCTCCCAAGTAGCTGAGACTACAGGCATGTGCCACATGCCCAGCTAATTTTTGTATTTTTAGTAGAGATGGGGTTTAACCATGTTGGCCAGGATGGTCTCGATCTCTTGACCTTCTGATCCACCTGCCTCAGCCTCCAAAAGTGCTGGGATTACAGGCATGAGCCACTGCTCCCAGCCTCATAAGCTCATATTTTTATTGAGAGTATTTATTGTTTGGGATGCATTTACGGAAGTCTACTAGATAATTTCTTTGACATTTGTCTCTAATCATGTCATTGCATTACAAAGTGTCACTTCCAGTTGAAGTTTTGGTAGACCTCCTCAATTGCACAGTTCAGTGGATTCTAAAATATACTCTGAAAATGTAATAAAATTTGTTGAAATGGAGATATATTTTTTTATTTTATCATTTGACCACATGGGAAATGTTTTTAAAAGCTTGATGTCACTTAAAATACAAATAATGTTAAGTGTCATCAAAATGACATTATTGCAATATCAGTTTCACATAGAAATGCTATTTTACCCTTTAATTTTCCACTGAATTTCACTGAGGAGCATTACCTATTCTGCATAAAAGTAATCACCAAAGTCATTAAATGTATTCTAATAGTAATTAAGGATGGTTCTTCCATTCAGAAAACAATGTCAGTCTTAGCCCTGAGCTCAAAAAATAAAAATAAAATCCCAGTAAAACTTTACCACAGCTAAACCATCAGATTTTGATGTGGTAGAAAAAGTCAAATTACTTCACATGTATTTCTAACTCACATGCCTGGCAATAGTTAACTCCAGAAGAATAAAATTCATCAGTAAACTTCTAGTTAAATTATATGTGATAGTATAAAATATTTTTCTGACAAGTATCTGCTGATGAATAATAAAATGAATTAATGGATACTATAAACCCCCTTTGTTATCACAAGCTTTCTGAATTTTCCCAACTAATTATTTATCTGCTTTACGTATATTTTTACCACTTTCAGTTCTAACACATCTTAGGAGATTCTGCTTCGGGTTGTAATGAATTAAGTCTTTTCTCAGCCGCTTGGAAAACACTACCTCTTATACTTGTTTCAGACAATCTATTTATAGACTGTAACTCTTCAGTCTCTTTCAAGTAGACAGTGGTGCATCTGATAAACAATAACAACAAAAACCGGTATTAGTAACATCTGTAAGACTATCAAGAGCCAAGGAAAACTAATAATATTTGCCTTGTTTTATAATTTATTATGAATATCACACTCAGTGTTCTCTTTATGTAGCTGCTCTCTCTAAAGAGCTTGCAGTCTTAAATAACTTTTTTATCTTAAGCTACATTTGTTCAGCTGCCACAATGACATGTAATCCAGTTGATTCACTAAAAGAGTTTTTCTCATTTGTCTTACAAGTAAGTCACTCAAAATATTTGCTTACTGCTTGACTATTAGAATTTTTTTGTGTGAGAAGTAATCCTTCCACGATATATTCCATTTTCAGTTTTCAGCTTTTCTGATTGTCTTCTTGTAAGATGGGAATATTGTGATAAGCATGTGTGTATGTGCATACTATATTCTGACGATGCAAATGTGCATTATGTTCTTTTTATACTATAACAGTGCCATTGTAAAATAAACATAATTGTTTTCTAATTCAGTAACCAAAACATTGTCATACCATGACTTAAAAACACAACTCTCAAACTTATATTTTCTTGTTGAGTATGCACTAGTATAAACAAACATTAAAAAATCACAATAAAAGATAAATATGATACCCCAAATGCTGTCCAGGCATAATTGTGTCACTGCAAGTTTTTGTATGCCTACCAGTGGTGAAAACAATGAATGGAGACTCTGTTGCAGCTATTAAACTCTGTTGCTTTACCAAGAAAACAACCATAGACAATACATCAAGGAAGGAACATGGCTGTGTCCCAATTAAATTTTACTTATGAAACATACAATTTGAGTTCTATATACTTTTCATGTGACATAAAGTACTTTTTTAAAAATTTTAATCAGTTTAAAATGTAAAAATCATTATTAGCTCCCAAACAGAACCAAAAGAGGGACTGGGACACGTTTACATGGCAGGGAATAATTTGCCAATCTCCATTTCTATTGTAATATTTTGATTCTGTTAAAAGCATAATAACAAAGGAGTAAAGAACAAAGAAAGAGAAGGCTTCCGTACAGAAGACCAAAAGATGCAATATGCAATTCATTTTAGAAGCTTCAGGAATTGACCTCAAGAAATAAAGATACTAACATGGACATTTCAGAATAGTTTATCTTCCGATATACTCTGTAGCAATGATATTTAATTGTACAATTTTTAAAAAAATTTCCAAGTAATTTCAAATATGTTACTGCATCTGATCTCCAAATTATCAATATAAGACAGAGTATATACATAACTTTGGTAAGTAGGAGAGAACCTGGCATAGTTATGCTGATACTTACAGGTGTTATTGATTCTAGTGAAATATATTCTAGTCTAAGTAGTTAACACTAACTACATGAGGAAGAAGAGTCGTTCTATTCCGTAAGAATTCCTGTGATATCAATAATCATAGGAATTGTACTTCATCACAGTGGCGTTGTACATATACAGGAAGATAATATGTAGGTCCTATTTTTTTTTTAACGGAAATCAAATTACTTTTATTTTCTCTGACCCACTATTTATTCCTTATCCTGATTAAAAATGAATTCTCAGCCTACTTTTGTTTTGTTTTGTTTTGTTTTGTTTTGTTTTATAATCACTCCTTTCCTCTAGTATATACCATCTCTGACCTAAAGAAGCTCAGATACATGACCCCACTAATTAAATTCCAACTTGATTTCTTATATCTTCTTGGTATATCTTTCTAATCCAATATCTTCTCAGAGAAAAAAAATTGGAAGGGTATTTTGAAGGTTGTGGCTAAAAGACAAAAGAAAAAAAGTATGGGTGCCCATCAGACATTGCAAAGATATTTCTTTACTTGCCCTTGAATATATATTTAGGAATTGATTATATTTAAATATGAATTGACATCCAAATATATCATCAAATAATCTACCCTGCCAAAATAATAAGTTGCAAATAGTGTGCTCCTGGAAAACTTGAACACGGCCACAAGCTTTCTGTCAATGATGGAAATTATACATTGCAAATACAAACCAGCAAAATATTAATTTTCCATTTGTATATATATGAAAGACCGACTTGCTCACTGAATTTGGAGATCTTGGAAGTGATTTTTTTTCAACATTCTCAAAATAAAAGCTGAGACTTGAAAAATCAGCCAAACAGGCAACTAGTTAAAATTAAAAGACTAGATATGTGAGAAATCCATTGCTTTATGTAGATTTTGATTTTGCTTAGACCATGGCCCAACTTGCAATAACAGCTATCACGGAAGACCAAAAAGAGGGTGTGTTGGTGGTTTGTATATGAGGTTTGGCACCTATTCATGTGCATCATTGTTAAGACCAACTAACTAATTGTCCCTTTAACAACAAGTTGCTACTTATCAGTCCAATTTTTTGATATATATTCTCAACCTCAACACTAATTCCATATGTTTAAATAAATTTTTTTTCTTTCAGTGCTATTTCCAAAATTCTGAAGAGTATTTTTTAAGAATATTCAGATTCAAACATAGTAATAACACTTTCCCCATATTGAGTCTATTTTAAAAAAAATTCAAGGTAATTCCTGTACTTTTATGATGCTCAACTACACTTTAATAAATTGTCCCAGGAGATAAATTATGTGTGTGTGAGTGTGTGTGTGTTATGTTTAGTAGGGACAGTGGAAATCAAAATCAGTTTACATCTTAGAGATATACATATACTTTATGAAAGCACAGAAACAAGCATCATGAAATATTCACAATAAACTCAATTCTTATAAACCAAAGTAAGAGAAAGGAAAAGAATAGGGAAACTGGCTCTTTACTTTCTCAGTTACCTTGTACTCACTCCACATTCCTTCAACACAAACCCAAAACTGTCTATCCATAACATAACACTTAGTGTACATTTTATTTGTGAAGAAAGGAATCGATAGGTTATATGTTCTTGTTTTAGAACTGGAAGAGTAAAATACATGTCTTTGAGAGTTTCTTAAAATTTCAGGCAAAGCCAAAAGTTAATATATGTATAATAGACAACATGAGCCAACCAGCGTGCTGGGAAAATATTAAGCAATTCATGTCTTCTTTACATTTTATGACAAATCTCTTACTATCCTAATTACTGTAAATTAGGAAACTGATTCAGAGATACTATCTTGTCAGTGTCACGGAGCTTTAGAATTACCAATCTCAATTTCAGCTTTGCTTGGTCGCTCCTCAAAATTGTTCACATGATGAAAAGAAATAAACAGATGAACACATAAAACATTCTTCAAAGACAGTTCTCCAAGGTAGGAAAAATAAATTTTGTAGAGCTCACTAAAGTTTACCTGGAACACATTTCCATAGTTTGTGTCTGGGTGATCCATTCCAGTTTTGAATCTCACTTTCATTATTTTAAACCAGATGACCTTAAACATATGCTATTCAACTTATTTTTAGTAATAGAATCAGAAGCTCAGTGAAATTACATGTAATTAATTAGACTGGAAGTTTACAGATTTGATTTCCAATGTGTTCTTGAGTGTTTTTCAGCTACAAAATCTGATTGAGTATAATGTGTTATGTTTTAAACATCTACTACTATCTTTTTTTTTTTCTCAGAGGCGGACTATCTCAAAGTGTAAAAAAAAAAAAAAGCTTTGTAATTGTTTTGTCAAGCCATTTTCTTGAGCCTAGAGTTAGAACATAAACAGTAATGAAAGGGAATATAAAAATCGAGATAGAAAACGTAGTTAGGGCCACACACATTATAACAGAAATGCTTTGGTCAAAGTAATATATGTAACCGATAATTATGTATAATTATTGTGTATTAATAAAAAAAGTCACTGTGAGTGATGGATATGTTAATTAGCTTGATGGTGGTAATCATTTCAATATGTATATCAAAACATCAGGTTTTATAACACATTCACAAATTTTGTCAAGTATAACTCAGTAAAGCTGGAAAAATTATTTGGCTTTAAGATTTTAGAAAAAATCACAAAAATTCTGTACAGATATTGCTCATAATGTGCCCATCCACAAATAATCTTAACAGAGAAATTAAAATGTTTAGCATATGCTTAATTCTTCAGTCATTTACTCCACAATGGACTCTTTGGTCACTCCAACCAATGAACTTTTTTTTTTTTAATTTAGCTCTCAAATGTGTCCATGTTATTTACATTAAAGATCCTTAATTATAAGATATTAGAAGACAATGGTTTGAGAGAGTAACATATTTTTAATGCCGAAGCATCTTGACTAGGGTAATTCTTATTTTTATTGTGAATTAAATAAGTAGCTCACTGATTTACAAGTTCCAAAGCAGATGCAACAAATGTATTATATTGTTTACTGTATTTAAGGATAAATAGCAGTTATGTATGTTCATGTCCCTCTCGTGCCAAAAAATGTTTAAATTGCCTGTAATTTCACTTCAGATTATGCACAAACTCTTTTTTAGACCACTAATTTTATATATTTATATTTCCTTATTTTAAAATTTAGCTGAGACACTGCCTTCCTGAACAATGCCTCCTGTAAGTGGGCCCGAACATGTACCCCCCCATCTGAATCTGATCCATTCCTATGTGATCACATGTCACCCTTAGTTTCCCACTATAACTAAGCACCATAATTATGGTTTGTTGTCTATTATTATAATAACCCCCCTAATTTATGAGGGCACTATCTATTTGAAACGTAGTACATGCTATACTGTGCTATGTAACACTCCGTAAATAAGTCTTAGGCCTATTTAATATAATTTTAAGAACCTAAAAATTCTGGGAAGAAGATGAAAATGACTCTATAGATTTTTGAATCTTCACACACATTTCCACAAAACAGAGCAATTAGGATAACAAGCCTGCAGAAATAAAGTGGCAGTGCCTTTTGTGATCTCCAATTAAATTGTACAAAATATGTTAGAATGGTAAGACAGTACTGGAATCATCTGGGCTGTAGAAACTCATGGAACAAGGACAAAACCTCACTTTGAGGAGAAACTTCTCTGTGTGTCTTCAAACAGTGGAACTGGGAAAGTGGAAACAAAAGAAAGAAGTTTTAGCTAAAGGAGAAGGTGATGAAAGCAGGCAGAACTCAGAAGCTGTAAAGAAATGTAGGCATTATCCTAGCCTATTTTCTTCTTTCTGGAGTACAGAGTTGGTGGTTGGGTGTGGGGGGGGGGGGGGGGGGGGGGGGGCGGGGCGTGGGAATAGTTACTTTTCTTAAACATGAGCAGAGATAAAAAAGATAAGGTTGAATCATATTTAAGGTTATCGAAAGAAAAATAAGAAAAAATTCTTCCCACTGACAATAAAGACACTGTAAAAGATACTCCCGCAAAGTTGAAGAAAATGATAAACTTATCTTTCCAAACAAGCCAAAAGAAATCTATATAATGAGAAATGGTACAAAAGAATAGCATAAGAATTATTTATAAAAACTCAAAAATTAGGGAATTAGAAAAAGTGAATATTGGAAATGACAGCTGACAGTGCAGAGTGTATTTTTAGCCACCGTTAGCTGATTATTATTATTCTAGTTTTTATTCTATATGCGTATGTTTTTCCATTTCCATGTATTTATTTGTTTTCAACATGTCATTCTATTTTAGAGTTGTCTCACCCAATTTTAAAATGACTAAAGTGTGACTTCTAGAAATAATTGTCTTTTCTCTAACCTGTTCTCTTGCTTCAATACAAGTTTCTCTATTAATTACAGCCCTAGCATATTTCAATAAGTGTAATTCCCTATAACAACATACAGACATATCTCATTTTGTTGTAATTCATTTTATTATGTTTCACATATATCACATTTTCTACGAATTGAAAGTCTATGGCAGCATTTTGCAATAGCATGTACTCATTTTGTGTGTCTGCGTCGCATTTTGGTAATTCTCACAATATTTAAAACTTTGTTATTACGTCTGATATGGTAATCTGTGATTAGTGATTATTTTTTATTTTTGGGTTTTTTTTTTTTTTTTTTTTTTTGAGACAGAGTCTCACTTTGTCACCCAGGTTTTAGTGCAGTGTTGCGATATTGGCTCACTACAACCTCTGTCTCCTGAGTTCAGATGATTCTCCTGCCTCAGCCTCCCAAGGAGCTGGAATTACAGGTGCCCATCACTACGCCCGTCTAATTTTTGTATTTTCAGTAGAGACGGGTTTTCACCATATTGGTCAGGCTGGTTGCGAACTCCTCACCTCAAGTGATCCACCCGCTTCTGTCTCCCAAAAGTGCTGGGATTACAGGTATGAGCCGTCATGCCCAGCCAATAATTAGTAATCTTTGATATCACAATTTTTAGTAGTTTTGGGGCACCACAAACTGTTCCCATATAAAACAACAAACTTCATCAATAGACGCTATGTGTGTTCTGACTTCATCAGCCAGCCATTCCCTCATCTCTTTCCCACTCCTCAGGCTTCTTTACTCCCCAAGACACAACAATATTGAAATTAGGCCAATTAATAACCCCCCTATACTTCCCTCTGATTGTTCAAGTAAAAGGAAGAGTTACATGTCTGTCACTTGACTTCAAAAACTAGTTTGGAAGACATGTTGAAAGCTGAAAGAGGCTGAAAGCTAGTGTTCTTGTACTAAACAGTTAGCTAAGTTATGAAAGCAAAGAACAAGTGTTTGAAGGTAGTTAAATGTGCTACTCCAATGAACACACAAGGAGTAAGAAAGTGAAACAGCCTTACTGACAATATGGAGAAAGTTTTGTTGGTCTGGATAGAAGATCAAACCAGTCACAACATTCCCTTAAACCAAAGCCTAAGCCAGAGCAAGAACTTAACTCTCTTCAGTTCTGTGAGGGATGAAAGAGAGAGGAATCTGAAGAAGAAAAGTCTGAAGTTAGCAGAGGTTAATTCATGAGGCTTAAGGAAAGAAGCCATCTCCTTAACAAAGGTGCAAGGTTGAAGCAGCAAGTGCTGGTGCAGAAGCTGTAGCAGGTTATGCAGAAGCTCTAGCAAAGATCATTGATGAAGGTGGCTACACTCAACAGATTTTTTAAGTGTAGACAAAATAGATTTCTATGCCATTGCTAGAGAGGATAAATAACAGGATGCAAAGCATCAAAGGATAGGCTGTGACTGTCTTGTTTGGGGCTTACACAGCTCATGATTTTATGTTGAAGTCAATACTCATTTACTACTCCAAAATTCCTAGGAGCCCTAAGAATTATGCTAAATTTACTTTTGCCTATGTTCTATAAATAAAATATCAAAGTCATTTTCAGCCCGCTATTGAGACCTATTGTGTAAGAAAAATGCGATTTAAAAAATATTTTAAAAATATTACTGCTCATTGACAATGCACCTAGGCACCCAAGAGATCAGATGGAGATATACAGGAGATTCATCTTGTTTCATTTCTGCTAACACAACATCCATTCTGTAGCCCAGAGATCAAAGAGTTATTTTGACTTTCAGGTCTTATTATTTAAGAAACATATTTTGCAAGGCTTATAGCTGCCATATGTAGCGATTCTTCTGGTGGATCCTAGGCATAGTCAATTGAAAACTCTTCTGAAAAAAGACATAGCATTTTAAATGCCGTTGAGAACATTTGTGATTCATGAGAGGAGGTCAACATACCAACATCATCAAGAGTTTAGAAGTTGATTCTAAACTTATTTGAGTGGTTCAATACTTCAGTGGAGGTAGTAACTGCAGATGTGAAAGAAATAGCAAAATAACTAGAAGTAGAGCCTGAAGGTGTTGCTGAACTGCTGCAAGCTAATGACAAGACTTGAATGAATGAGGAGTCACTTCTTAAGGATGAAGAAAAAAATGGTGTCTTGAGATGGAATCTACTCCTGAAAAAGATGCTATGAACATTGTTGAAATAAAAACAGAGGGTTTAGAATATTACATAATCTTAGTTAATAAAGCAGCAGCAGGGTTTGAGAAGGACGTCCATTTTGAAGGAAGTTCTACTGTGGGTAAAATAGTATCAAACAGCCTTGCATGGTGCTGGTAACTCTTCCATAAAAGAAAGACTAAATTAATGCATCAAACTTCGTTGTCTTATTTTAGGAAATTGTCACAGCCACCCTAACCTTCAGCACTAATCTGATCAGTCAGCAGTTACCATTGAAGCAAGACACTATCAGCAAAGTTTACAACTCACTCAGATGCTTGTTAGCAATTTTTAGCAGTAAAGTACTTTTTAATATAGGTATGGAGACTGTTTTCTTAGACTTAATACCATTGCACAGTTCATGACGTACAGTATGGTATAAACATAACACTTATATGCACTTAGAAACCAGAAAAAAAAGTGTGACTACTTTCACTGTGATATTCACTTTATTGTTGTGGTTTGGACTGATTCAGCGATGCTGCTGAGGTATGCCTGTAGTTTTCATGGTCCAAGTCCTTGGACCTCTAACATCACTGCTTTTATTTGGATTGACTTCGCATTGCTTTTGCTAGCCAATACCTGCTTACAAAAATCACATATCACTGCCTGAAAAAAAAAAAAAAATTCCAGCCTGTCTGTATATTGAGTCTAACTCTGGGTTAATAAACTGTCATTTTTCTGTCCTGGCTCTATGCAAAGGCTTTATCTAGCAGGCCTCATGGGAGAAAGTTACCCTTCTCACATCAGACTTGATGTACAGCCAATGCATGGCAGTCTTGCGGTTTCAAAGGGAAGCTGCATTCAGGGACTCAGGGCCTCCTGGCCAATCAATGCTCTTTACATAATCACATTCCTTGCCCTGGCACCTTCATTTCATTCTTTGATCAGCCCTCAAATCCCTGTAACTCACTTCTTATCCTCTTGTATATTTCCCTTTTAAGCTCTTCTGCCCTCTGACTTTACAATTATTTGTGCAATTCCCATACCTGCTTCAATACTATGGTGCAAAAAAACTTGTCTCCTCTATGATTTTTCTGACTCTGCATAAACCGCACTGTCTCATACTGCCTTCAGCATCAAAGCATAGGCCAACAGAGCAAATGTAAACCTACACATCATAAGTCTAGATATTTAAGTTACAAATTGAGCCCTTGTCCCATCTTGTGTTTCCATGAAGGACCACACATCATGCTTCCCAGAAATTTCATTGGTAATGGGCGTATAAAGATATTGTTGCCTCCCCTGTATCAGCCATATGACCAAGCGTTTCTGTGGATCCCCTGGATAGAGCATGGAAAATAGTGAATGCAGATCCCAGCTCAGGCAGTGACTGGACCTGCCTAAAACTTAGATGAGAACTGACAGTTCAAGCTACCCAAGGCATTAGATCAGGCAAGTGCTTCTCCCTCAAATTACCTTTTTCCAACTCAGAATTTCCAGGCAATTATACATGCTTTCAAAACTATTTCATGTAAACAGAAAAAGGAAGAAACCACAGTGATCTGCCTGGGAGAATTTGGAGAGGCAATCAGAAACAAAACCTAGACAGAGGCTGTAAGTCCTCATCTTGCTCTGCACCTTATCTTCTAGCCTGGGTGGCTACCTTGGCTCAGGTTTTCCTCAGCTGTAACTCCATTTTGCTCAATTGTTACCTTTCAAAAAAATTTCTTAGGAAACTAAAAATATGTGTTTTAAGGTTGGGTGTTTATGTGATATTCCGGGCCTACTGCCCAGGTCTAAGGATAGCATGGGCCTCCAGTACCCTCCGGTTCTAATGACTTCATTGGTAGCATCCTGCAGGGGTCATGTCTGATAGTCACTATCTACCAACAGAACATGGACATAAGAGTGCCCATATGCAGTATGTAAAGTTAAATCTGATTTTCTGTAATAGATGGCCAAAGGTATACTGAATACCATACAAATGGAAAAGTCTAACAATTCATATTCTAACACTTAGTGGAATTGTAATTTATCACCCTACCTATGTTTGCAGCTCATTATGTGACATGCATCAAATATTTCTTAATAGTGTAGTAATCATTTCTAGTATTAATTCCAAACACAGTATGATGGTTAGTTTTATTTGACAACTTGACTAAGTCATGAAGTGATAACATATTTAGTGAAACGTTATACTGGATGTTTCTGTGAAGGTGTTTGTAGATGAAATTAGCACTCAATTGATAGAATAAAGCAGATTGCCATCCCTAATGCACATAAGCATCATCTACTCAATGGAAGGCCTAAAGAGAACAAAACAGCTGACCCACACCCCTTCTTCCCACTCCCACCCTACTCCACCCCCAAGTAAGAGAGCATGCTCCTGCCCAATTCCTTTGAACTAAGACATGGGCTTTTTTCTTGCCTTCAGACTCAAACAGAAACACTAGTTCTTTCTGGATCTAAACCCTGCCAGCCCTTGAATGGGAATTACACCATCAGTTGCACAAGTTTTAAGGCCTTTGGGATTGGAATGAAACTATACCACAGGCTCTCCTGGATGTTCAGTTTGCCAACTCAACCCACAGACCTTACGACTTGTCAGCCTCCATAATCATGAGAGCTAATGTTTTACATCAAATAAGAATATATACATATCCTGTTGTTTCTGCTTTGCTGGGGAACCTTTACTAATACATACAACATAACTTCCAAATTTCTGAAAAGTTTCTTAAATTACAGTGGTTGGCATTCAGCTGTGAGTCCTCATATATCTATCAATCTACAAACTCACACCTGATTGGTTTTTTAGTTGCTGGCATATTCAAATGATTTCACAATTCATTTAAAAATGCTCACACCTGTAGTCCCAGCACTTCAGGAGGCTGAGGCAGGTAGATCACCTGAGGTCACGAGTTGAAATCCAGCCTGGCTAACATGGTGAAACCCCATCTCTACTAAAAATACAAAAATTAGCCAGGCACGATGGCAGATGCTTGTAATCCCAGCTACTTGGAGGGTCGAGGCAGAAGAATCACTTGAACCTGGGAGGCAGAGGTTGCAGTGAGCAGTAAATCACACCATTGCCATCCAGCCTGGGCAACAGAGCAAGACTCCGTCTCAAAAAAAAAATAAAAACAAAATTTAAAAAATAAAAATGTTTAACTTTTTTCCACAAATGACCCCAATGAAACATACAAGGTAGAATGTGTTAAAGGAGACAAAATCTAACATGTAGGCAGAAGTTTGGGTATGGGGCAATTATGAAGATAATTTTCATTGCCAGGAGCCAGTTGATGAAAAACCCTATAATTAGATGAAGTACACGGCACTAAAAGAGATTATTATGTATAAATTACATGCTAGAACATTGACATGAAAATACTAATTATTAGCATCATTATTATTATGAGTTACAAATAGTTTACATACTTAATATAATACTGAATTACACATGATCTTTCAACATAATGCTCATGCCCCAAAGTTAGACACAGCTGTCTGCTACCAACTCAGAATAAAAAGAGATGTGGAAATAGAATGAAACCAACACATAGCAATATAAAAAAATCAGCCATAAAATACTCACTGGCTCTCTTCTCAAAAATTTCTGTTCCTCCTCCCTGATTAGAAAATTTTCCTGGCTGGGTGCAATGGTTGAGTCCTGTAATCCCAGCACTTTGGGAGACCAAGGCAGAGGATAGCTTGAGTCCAAGAGTTTGAGAACAGCCCGGGCAACATAGTGAGACCTCATTTTTACAAAATAAATCAATAAGTAAATATTAGCTTGGTGTGGTGGTGCATGCATGTGGTCCCAAATACGTGGGAGGCTGAGGTGTGAGAATTGCTTGAGCTCGGGAGGTCGAGGGTGCAGTCAGCCATGATCATGCCACTGCACTGTAGCCTGGGTGACAAAGGGAGACCCTGTCTCAAAAAAAAAAAAAAAAAAAAAAAAAAAAAGAAAGAGGAGGAGACAGGAGGGAAGGGAAGGGAAAGGAAAGGAAGAGAAATGAAAAAATAATTTTCCTAAATATTTGAAATGAATAAAAGCAAAAATGTTAACAGAGCTGACCAGAGAACTTCTGTGCATAGTGTATCCCATAAATGATAATAAGAGATTATCCTTTTCAAAGTAGGCAGAATTTTTTGTTCTTTTGCCCAGTTACTTAGCCTTGATTTAATATATGGAGATTTGATGGATAATTTTCTTACTTTAAGATTCAGCAACTCCTAAGAGCTCAGTCTTAACTACTGCAGTTGTTACCAATATCATTTAATTCCCAAATTCTTCTCATACTTACTTCCCTGGTTTCTATCCTATCCTATGCATAAAATTCACTTTCTTTACTGTCACCCAGGTTATAGTAACTAGTATTATGTGCATGTCTACCCTAATTTGAAAGTCTATTGACAACCTCCCGATCATATTTGCCTACACAATGTTAATCCTTCCTAATGGCCGAATTAAGATCTTCAAGAATGTCCCCTGAAGACTACAACTGTTCCTCTAAATTCTGATCATATTAAATAATAATAGTGACACTTTAAAAAACAGAACTGGCTGGACACGGTGGCTCACGCCTGTAATCCCAGCACTTTGGAAGGCCGAGGTGGGCAGATCACGAGGTCAGGATATCGAGACCATCCTGGCTAACACGGTGAAACCCCGTCTCTACTAAAAATACAAAAAAAAAAAAAAAAAAAAAAAAAAGCCGGGCGTGGTGGCGGGCGCCTGTAGTCCCAGCTACTCAGGAGGTTGAGGCAGGACAATGACGTGAACCCAGGAGGCAGAGCTTGCGGTGAGCCAATACCACGCCACTGCACTCCAGCCTGGGCTACAGAGCGAGACTCCATTTCAACATAAATAAAAAATAAAATAAGATAAAAAATAGCTGTGGTGGGAGAGAGAATGGAGATGAAGTTAGACCTTTGTGTATGTTTATGAGAAAAAGATTCTAAGCTAAAATACAATACGAACTTGAAAGGGCCTGAGATCTCTTTTTAGAAAGAAGGAAATGAAATGGGTATCAGAAAGTTCATGAACTTATATTGGTTGGAATTTGGTATAGAATTATGGATAAATGGAGCTAAAATTTTATACCTCTGTGTGAGATAATGAGGGTTAAGCTCTTGCTGCTATTTTCATTTGCTAGTCTAATATTGCCCCATTTAGCTATTCCACAAAAATTGTTGGTATTTACCAAAAGCATTTTCTGTCCAAAGACAATATTTATTTAGTGCTATTACATTACCTGTTAATCCAGGATGTAGAGTTAACAAGACCATCCTGATTGAGCACCTAACTCCTCCAGTTCTTCAGTTGAGTGGAGAAGACCACAACAGCTCAAGAACAAGAACAACACTGAATAGCTCTAAAACCAAGTTTATAAATATACGAATAAATGGTATATCCATGGAGTGAAATACCATCCATTATGAAAAAAAAATGAGGTATCAAACCATGCAAACACATGGATAAACCTCCTAAAGCAAGATTAAATGTATACTTTGCTTTTTTACAAATTCTAACACATTAGAATTTATGTAGAGAAATCAAATGTAGTTGAATAAAAAGCATTATATCCTTATCTGATAAAATAGATATAAATTTCCAAGAATACTATAATCATGATACAACTGCTGAAATAATAGAAATTAGTAATGATATTGAGAGTGAATTAATGGTAAATAGAAATGTATTTAATCATCTATAAATTAAAATTTCATTACATAATATATGCCAGGAAAGATAATAGGCATTACAGCATTGTACTACTTACCTTCCCTCTAATGTCTTCTTATCGATTAGTATAGGAGAAAAAAATTATCTATTTACATATATATTCATATTATATGATGTGGAATAATAATAAATGATTTAGGAACCAAAGTGTTAAACTTGGGACATTCAGGTAACTGATACTTTTTTAATAGTGAACTCTAAGAAGACAAGAAAAAGATAGTATTTATATGATCAGTCTATTAGTCTATTACAAATATATTATGAATAAAACAGGTATAAAAAACATGGAAATTAGTAAATAGCAGGCACAAAACAGATTTGTTCTTTTTCTTTTTCTTTTTCTTCTTTTTTTTTTTTTTTTTTTTTTTTTTTGAGATGGAGTGTCATTCTTGTTGCCCAGGCTGGAGTGCAGTGGTGCGATCTCGGCTCACTGCAACCTCTGCCTCCCGGGTTCACGTGATTCTCCTGCCTCAGCCTCCCCAGTAGCTGAGATTACAGGTGCCTGACACCACTCCCGGATAATCTTTGTATTTTTAGTAGAGACAGGGTTTTGCCATGTTGGCCAGGCTGATCTTGAGCTCCTGCCTTCAGGTGATCCAACTGCCTCGGCCTCCCAACGTGCTGGGATTACAAGCATGAGCCCCCATGCCTGACCAACAGATTCTTTTTTTTGATTGACAGATAAAAAGACGTATTTTAGAGCTCTGTTTTCCAATACAGTATTCACTAGCCATATTTGAAATGTGATTCTTGAAACATGGATAGTCCAAAATGAACGTGTTGTAAATGTAAAATACACATAAGATATGAAAGATTAAGTAGAAAAATGCAAACTGTGTCATTAGTAAGTTCAGATCCATTATTTGTTGAAATAATAACATTTTAATATAGTTGGTTAAATAAGCTATTACTAAAATTCATTTTATGTATACATTTTAAAAATATGGCTATTAGAAATTTTTCAATTATATGTATGGCTCATATTATCTTTCTATTGGAATGACATCATTTTAGAACATCAGAAATATCTGAAAAATACTGAATGTTTTCCCACATTGACGAGATAATTTGCTGCAAACTTATACCATTCTAAGGAGTCAAATGTAACCTGACAGATAAAAGACTCAGAGTAGTCTTCCAGTAAAGACACCCATTTGCATCCGCTACCAATTTCATCATACTGTCTCTACTGTTAAATAACAAACTGCCAAAAACTTGGTGGCCTAAAATAATAATAAACAGTTATTTACTTACTATTCTTCAGCCTAGCTGGGTTCAGATAACTGGTTCCGCTGGTTGGTTGTTTAAGGTCTCTCATAGGCTCAACAAGGTAGTTTAAGATCCTTTGAGGTTCAACAGGGACAAAAAAATCTGAACACTCCTCCCTCAAATGTTTGTGGCACCTCAGTGTTAGATGTGAACGAGACACTCTCTTCTTGTGTTCTTTCCAGTAGGGTATCCTAGATATCTTTCTGTGGTGACCCATAGTGCCAAGACAATGAAGGAAAACTTTGTTTCCTGAGGTTTCCAAAGGAGCAACGGCATGTTGTCAAGCCATTTAAGGTCTAACCATATCTGAGTCATTTTTTACTTCTACCATATCTTACTGGTTTCAAAGAAAATCATGTGGTCATATAAGGTTAAGTGAATAGATTCAATACATATAGGAAGTGTTTTTGACAGTCTTCTCTGGAAATTATTTACCACATCATTAAATTTATGCTTGTTTTCAAACTATTGGACTACAGAACATGTTTTGTAATTTTTCAAAGATTATTATTTTCTTGATATAATCATATTTATCATGTTTTCATTGAAAAGTATTGCACAGGTCAGGTGTCATTTCTCAGCCTATAATCCCAGGATTTTGGAAGGCTGAGGCAGGAGGATAACTTGAGGCCATCACAGGAGCTCGAGAACAGCCTGGGCCACATAGCAAGACCCCATTTCTAAGAAATTAAAAAAAAAATACCAGGTGTAGTGGTGTGTGCCTGTAGTCCCAGATACTTGAGATACTGAGGCAAGAGAATCACTTGAGTCCAGGGATTTGAAGCTGCATTGTGCCATTGAGCCATGATCATGCCGTTGCACTGCAGCCTGGGTGACAAAACAAAACTCTGTCACAAAAAACAACGAAAAACATAAAAAATAATAAAAGAAAAAAATTGTACAATGTTTGCCAGAGTTGTTTATTGAATTTAAGTAATGCACCTTATATTTAAACAAATGACTATATGATTCACATTCTAAAAACTTCAAAATAGAGAACAGTATTATACTGAAAAATAAATATCCTTATTTAATTTCTAAAGATTAAAAGGCTCTACTTAAGAGATACCATGAGCTTGCTAATTTTTTGTGAAAACAAGCTATTTATGTGTTTATGGTAATATGTCTTAATCTATATTATTTTTCATTTATATTACAAAGTCTTAGAATTGACAGTTGCCTTTTGTAATAGAAGTTATTCTCAAAGATTATGCTGCATTTTTAAATATCCATCATATTTCTTACACATAATAACTATTTTGGATAAAATGTTTTTGCTCCTACCATTGAAAAAGAAACTTCCCTACTTATTTTATACTGGTGAAATTTCTGATTAAGTAAATAAATTCCTAAAATAATACACTTTTTTGAAAATCCCCTCTTTTTCCAAAGGCATTAGAAGTTAACTTTTGTTGTGAAAACCAATAACTCTGAAAATATTAAAATGGGCCATTCCATACATAAAGGGAAAGACGGTAGTTAAGCCTCTGACAGCATGAAAGAAAAATACGTGCCGATTTTTATTCAATACAGAAAGCCTCAGTTCTAAAGGTGAGGAGCAGCACATAAGACAAAAATGGCAGCCAGTGGCATAGAAGATAAAACCAAGGAAGTGCAGTGTACTGAAAGCCAAAGGAGGTGTTTCAAGTAGGAGTAAACAAACACTCTCTCAAATCTCACCAAATGATCACGTTTGATGAGAATGAGAACTGAACACTATGTTTATGAATTCCATGAGCATTGGTAGAAATAAACAGGCAGAAGCTGGACTGAAATTGGTTCAAGAGAGGCGAGGAGTTGTGACCTGGAGTTGGCTTTAGAAGATGTTTTGTAGAATGGATGAATACATTTAAAAGAAAAATCTAGAGACAAATTGATTTAGAGTGTTTGTTTAATGCTCGAAGCAAGAGTGTTAAATGCTTATTTAAGATCACATCATGGACAACAGAACATAAGGATAAAACTTGAGATATTATGAAAATATAACCTACAAATATATGAAATTAATTGAACAAGAAAGAACAAAGTGAGAAACCAACTACAGATAACTCTACAGATTTTGTGCCTGGAGGACTCTGAGAATAGTGCGTAAAGTAGGTAAATGGGACACAAACAGAAACTCAGTTTTAGACCTGTTGGATAAAAGTAATAATAACAAGATGGATAGTAGAAAACCGAGAATATATATTTTACATTTAAAATGGTACAAAGTATGTGCCAGAAAGCTAAGGCCCACAGGCCCAATTTGGGCTGGTGCCTGTTTTTATAAAGTTTTATTGAGATCTAGCCACACTCATTCATTTATGTATTGTCTGCAGCTGATTTCACACTACAGTGGCAGAAGCAAGTAGTTAATCATTGCTGAAATTTAAGACTACATAAATACTTATACTGCTAAATATTTTTACACATGAAATTACATGATCTAGACATTTATTGAAATCTCTTGATCATCATTAAAGTTTGTAACCTTTTATGTAGGTCATATATTTTTGGTATTTTATTTTCAATGATTCAAGTTATGTCACTGTCCTATAAGTGAATATGCAGACATACCATATGACTGTTTTGCACCAGCAGGTTTTCATGGCCTATTTATGTAAGCAATTATCAAATATATAGGACAATCATTTCCCTGTTTGATTTTTTTTTTTTTTTTTTTTTTTTTTTTTTTTTTTTTTTTTTGAGACGGAGTCTCGCTCTGTCGCCCGGGCTGGAGTGCAGTGGCCGGATCTCAGCTCACTGCAAGCTCCGCCTCCCGGGTTCACGCCATTCTCCGGCCTCAGCCTCCCGAGTAGCTGGGACTACAGACGCCCGCCACCTCGCCCGGCTAGTTTTTTGTATTTCTTAATAGAGACGGGGTTTCACCATGTTAGCCAGGATGGTCTCGATCTCCTGACCTCGTGATCCGCCCGTCTCGGCCTCCCAAAGTGCTGGGATTACAGGCTTGAGCCACCGCGCCCGGCCCTGATTATTTTTTATGCATGTGTATTTCTTGCATTTAGTGAACAAAGAATATCTGTTTTATTTAGGCTGGTGCTTTAATTAGAATGATGTTCCTCTAACTGGAAAGTAAAAGTACAATTTAAACAGAAAATAAGAATGAAACCAAGACAAAAGATTAATTTTGAAGCAGGAATTTATCACAGTTAAACCTAGTGAGATAAGACACATGTAATTAGAATCCTCACAATAGAGGCAGAGTGAATAAAAGCATTAAAGGCCTTTGCCAAATTAACACTTCATTGTATTAGCATTTTACAAAATCTTTGCAAAATATTTGACATAAATGGCAACGTCTGTCAACATTGAAGAGTTAACTTTCTGTGACAGTGTGTGGATAATATACACAAATAAAGTGAGTATTTTAAAGCTACATTTGTAGAGACAGAATGATGACATCTTTAAATTTCATAAAAGTTGTTCAAAGGAAAACATGAGAATCTTCACTCTAGGTATAAATTATATTGGTCCACAATCCTTAAAATTGACACACCAAGTAAGTTACCAAACCATTCAGACACACCCTATTAGCTAGAGAAATTATGTTTCATGGAAATTTATTCCTGAGTCATGAAAAATTCCTCAGTATATTGCAAAATCTATTACAGAATTTGTGTCTTCGAGGGATTTTTTACTACCACTCATGGACCCTCTACCCAAAGGTTAGTCCGTCATATAACACTGTATTGGACAATAAATTACATATTTTCAGTATAGTTTTATCTGTATGTTTAATTTGAACAAGTATGTGGTTATTACTATAATAATTCATATTTAAGAGAAAATGTCAAGGATGATATTTTAACTTATCAAGAAAACCACACCATTACTTTGGAATTTTTTTCTTTATATCAACATAATAAAATAAATAAGTTGACATTTAATTATGCCAGATATTTTAAACATTAATTTTCATTTTTTTAATTAGTATACTGTGCCATATGTTTTAGACCTTTTTTTTTCAACTTTATACTGTTTTAGCGTTAAATGTCTTGCTGAAAGGGATCATATTTAGCACTGGGTTTGAAAGTTCCTTGACATTTTGATTTATACTGCATATTCCTTCCACATACCTCAGACACACAGCAGTATGACAAGCACGGGCTTACTTAGGGAAACACTTCTCTCATGTTTCGGCAAAACTACTGTTTCTGTATAGGCTCGTTGCATTGGATGCTCAAAAGTTTTATTTTTTCATCCTGACCTTGGAAAAATCACTATACTATATTTCTTAATACAATCGCCCACCATTTTCTTTTCTGTATTTTAAATTTGAGTCACCTCAAGGTTAACTTTTTGTTAACTCTTTTTCTCACTCTTTTTCTCACTCTTTTTCTCACTCTTTTTCTCCAAGTCTTATGTAATACAATTATAGTGATGAGCTTTTAGAAAAAAAAGGCATTTTCTATCTGCTAATAGATGAAGCATCTGGATGATAAAAGGTGATAAAAGAGACAAAAATGTTCTTCTTTTAACCTGTAACTATAAATGAAGCACCCAGTATGCTGAATAAACAGTACTTGCATAATGTTATTTCTGAAAAAGGACTATCATAAAACCTCTAGACTTTATAGATTATTACAATTTACTGATTTGTTTTTAAGTTCTGTAGTCCCTTGTTAGTGGCCCTGCTCTCGGGAACCAGAGAGGTACCTCTGCCCATGGGAACCCAGAAGGACCAGATCCTGACCCACTTTGAGGATCATTCTTCTCTCTCTTGAAGGATACGTGTTCATAGAGGGGTGGCTCAATCAGCGCATTCCTGGCTGTGGAAACACAGATCACCAGAGCACATTTCTCTCTCTCTCTTCCCCACCCCCCTATATGGATAGTCTAAGTATGTATCAAGTTCTGATTCTTTTTTGCTTAAAAAAGAAAAACAGATTTTATTTCTTTCCTCTCTCATTTTACTATAAGCAGCAAAGAGAACCCAGCTCATCAATTTAGAAGAACCACTTTTCTTAAAATAGCCAAGTTCTCACCACTTTAAAACAAGATTATCCAATACATGTTCTTCGTTCCTGTCTGAGACCTCAGCAGATACCTCTTTAACACTCATATTTCTAACAAAAGTCTCTTCAAAGCAATCTGGGTTTTTCCTGTTATGCACCACAAAGCTTTTCCAGCCTCCAATATTACCTCATTCCAAAACCACTTTCACATTCTTAGGCATTTGTAACAGAAGCACCACACTTCTTGATACTAAAATCTGTATTAACTTGCTAGGCCTGAGGTTAACAAAGTGCCACAAACCAGGAAGCTTAAACAACCAAAATGTATTTTCTCACTGTTCTGGAGGCTAGAAGTCTAAAATCAAGGTGTCAGAAAGACCATGCTCCCTCTAAAACACCAGAGAATGATGACTTCTAGTTATTTCTTCTAGCTTCTGATGGTTCCTTGGTTTGTGACAGCATAAGTCTAATCTTCATTTGGTATTCTCCCTGTGTACGTGTCTGTTCCGAATTTCCTCTTTCTATAAGAGCAACAGTTATGTAGGATTAGGGACCAACTCCACAGTATGACCTTATCTTTACTAATTACAGTTGACCCTTGAACCATGCAGGATTGAACTGCACAGGTCCACTTGTATGTATATATTCTTCTGCCTCTGCAGAAGAGAGAACAAGACCAAGCCCTCCTATCCTTCCTCCTCCTCAGCCTACTCAATGTGAAGTCAATGAGGATGAAGACCTTAATGAATAGTAAATATATTTTCTCTTCCACATTTTTCTCTTGCTTCCATTATTGTAAGAATACAGTAAATAATACATATACAAAATATGTGTTAGGTATGTTATTGGTAAGTCTTCTGGTCAACAGTAGGTTATTAGTTAAGTTTTGAGGGAGTCAAAATTATACATAGATTTTCAACTGTGAGGAGGGCCAGTACCCCTAGCACCCATATTGTTTAAAGAGCAACTGTATGTCCACAATAATCCTATTTCCAAATAAGATCACATTCTCGAGTACTGGAGATTAGGACTTCAGTATATGAATTGGGGAGGGTGGCAAAATTCAACTGATAACATGCTATGTTTTAGATAAGTAAAAATTACCTGGTAAAAAGCATATCATTATATAAATACTCACTAAACAGTTGTGATTCCTATTTTCTATGTTTCCATGATATTTTCTCCTGGAGACTATTTCTTTTGTTTTGACATAAATATTGCATAATGAGAGCTGGAAAGAAGCAAAATGTTTTAAGGCTATGCTTGTATTAATTCTCTTTGACTGAAATAACAAACAACAAATTATAGTAGTTTGTATGCTTAAAGATTCTGATTGAACATTATCGATTTCTTGGAAACCACAGGTTAGTTTCACAAAGTGTGCCAAGCCTAAGAGGTTCATTTTAAATTAAATTACAAGTTTTTTCCAGGTTATTGGCAGTATGTCTTCAGATTCTACTTTCAATGTGTAATTATATGCATAAAAACTAACATGCAACCATATTACAAAATAAAGAAACATGACAAAGTACAGCACTCTATAATAGGATTTTCATTACATTAACAGAGTAAATATGTAGCTGTTTATTATGGGCAGATAGTGATGTTTAAGTTTACTGACTGATAAAGATTTTTTTTGTGATAGAAATCTCTTGTAATTCTCCCTTATCAGTTTTGTTATATATCCTTGAGTAAATATAATTTGCCCAGTAAGATTGTGGAGATGAATTACTTTTCTTTAATGCTGTTTGATCCACTGCAAATAACATAATCAGATAATCTTTTATCTGTATGAGAGGATTTGCACTGAATGCTTACATGGATGCAAGAAATACACAAAAATGAGTTCTAATGGTTTCCATTTTCCACATTATTTTCATAGAAAGTATGATAAATTGGGCCTAAGATAAGTGACTTTGAATGTTTATAGTATTTTAAACATCTCCTTTAACCTAATCTTAGGTTGTTACTCTTGCTCCTAAGAAGAACTGCAAATTTCAGAAAATATAAAGACCATAGCTAAAATTTCATGTATTTTTTACCTGAGTACCACTTACTGTAATTTAGATATATGACAGTGTTTACGTATATACATATATTTATTTATCTTAGGAATTTAAAAAATAGAGATTGCAAAAATATTTCCAAAATTTTTGAGTTGTAAAACTTAAGAAAAAATAAACAAAATGAAATATACCTTGTAAATCATTGGAGAAATCTGTAGGAGTCGAAATAATAACTGAAATAAAATTTAAAAGTTAAAGATGATTGTTCTGTGGTAGTAGAATATAGATTATGCTTTTAGTTTGTTTCTAATATCTGTAGTTTCTCTGATGACCACTATTATTTGGTAGGAGGAATCATGTATAATTTTAAATTTTTTGAGAAGCAAAATCAGTAAGTGACAATAAAGTAAGAAGAATCTAAGAATATTGATGTGAAAAGGTTTGCATTTTAGAGAAACACTATATAATATTTTATTCTATCCTGGGATTTAAATATTGCTTCCTTAGGGAGAAAAAGTAAAAGAATGTATCAAAAATGAAAAGGGAAATTTTAATACTCTATTATATTCTAATGAATTTATTTTGCTCTTTTGTCAATTCCAAATGCATTTACAAAATACCCTCATGATGTTTTAATTTGGTTATTTATTTTACAATCTTAACAGTTTCTAAAATCTATACCTAAAAATAAACACCAAGGAATAGCTGTGTGAATTTTCAGAAACAAGGCAAAGAAAAAAGATTTGAACCCACCAGATACTGTGACATTCAAAGAGTCATTGCTATGAAAACATTTTAGTCTTGGCTTAGATATAAACAAACTCCTGAACAAAATAGAGAGCTCAAGAAAATACATATGTGGAAAATTAGAAAAATTAATGAGGTATAAGATATAAATTAGTTAGCATTGAGAAGACTGTCTCAAACATGTCCAAAAATAAGGCAAGATCCTGCTTTTGCCACACATACAAGTGAGCCATAGGTTAATTAAAGATCCACATGTAAAAGAATGTAATGTAAACTTAATAGACAATAACGTAAACATGTATTTTCATCAGAACCAACTTCGTTTCCAAAGTACGAAGGATGAGTGATTTTTGTTAGATTTGATTACGTCAAGATTAAAGATTAAATTAACCAAAAGATGATGTAGACTGGGTAATAAATTAGAAAATATATTTGCCACATCTTAATACACCAAAAATTTACTTCTATAGTATAAAAAGAAATCTGCAAAGCAAGAAAAAAATATATAAATAAAAAATTTTGCAGAAAAAATCCCATTAGCTATGTGTATATAAAGAGATACTTAAAATCACAGATAAGAATTAATATAACAGTTTTATTACTATTCTAAGCCCAATGTATTGAAAAGATACATATAATATAATGAATTAGAAGGGATTTCATGAGAAAGAAACTCTTACTTGTGGTGAGGTTGGAGGTTATTTCAACTATTGTGTAAAATTTTCAAGCTCATTTAGTAAACTTGCATAAAATAAAGTTGTTCAACTAAACATTTATACTATCCTTGGTTTTATATGTGCCAGATAATTTTTTAGTAAAGTATGTACGAAGTTCCATACAAATATATTGACTTGGCAGCTTTCACAGTCTACATGTATATATAGGGAATAGCTAAATAAGATGCTACAGATTCATGATAAAAATACAATGCAGTATTTGTAAACAATGGATTAAGTCGGTATGACAGAAGCCATAGGTCATAAATCAGTACTGAAAAAAATTAAGAATTAGGATGAGATGTAAATCAAATATATTTTAACTAAATTATGTAAAGCCATATAGAGTCACAAAAAACCTGTATCAAGACATGCAAATGCAGTTGCATTTAGGAGAGATTTGTGTGGGAATAAGGGATAAAGAAAACCATAAAGTAAAAACCTTGGGTATGCTGCTGCTGATTACACACTATGAGGTAATCAGTCTGATAAACTCTCTTTCCTGCACCTGAAAATCCACCAACACATTTCGTTCATTCATTCAATCAAAAAGACCACCTTATCAGTGTGGTTTTGCAGTTAAATTTTAAAATAAAGAAATGAAATAAAGCAGGACTTACATAAGAAGATGTTTATGCGAAAGGATTATTGCAAGGAAGAATAGGGACCCTCATAGTTGGGAGACAGCTGTAACCCTAAGATCTACACGTGCAATCTCCATATCTGCAGGTTCCACATCCACAGATTCAACCACCCTGGATCAAAAATAAAATATAAGTAAATAGAAACAATACAACAAGTAAAGATTATTTAAAGTTTATGGGAGAATGAACATAAGTTATTTACAAATACTATACCATTTTGTATCAGAGGCTTGAACATCCGTGGATTTTGGTATTTGCAGGGAGTCCTGAAACGAATCCCCAACAGATACCGAGGGACAACTGTTTGACAAATGTCAGACACACAGGCGATTGCTTTTGCTGTTTCTTTTTGTTTTCATTTTTTAAAGAGAGGAGTAAATAAGGCTAGGAAGATCCCAATGATATCAGTTTGGCCCAGTAAATCGGAAAATGTCAATGGAAGCCAGCCTGTTCTCACAAGAGGTTGCAGTCTGGCTCAGGCAGAGAGTCAGCCACCATGCAAGGTCCTGGAAGAAGGAAAGAATCTTAACCAAAGTTTAATTGACAAACATTTTGTTCACATTGATCAGCGAGGACAAGCAGTTTAGCTAATCACTGATGAGGCAAATGGGAATTTGGAGGATCTATGTCTGGCATTGTCATAAATAAACAAGTGAGGCATTCATGAGTCTTATCTAAATCATACAGGGAAGTATGGTTCTCTTCAGTAGGCATTTTAGGAGACACAAAGGATTAGGGTATTTTTTAGCCTTCACAGTTTTACAGGAGTACAGCGCTCATGTAAAATTTAACATTGGGTCACTAAAGATATTCACCTTCATAATCTCCAAAAATTGTCTGTCTTGCCTTGCTGCAATTTCTCTCTCTCCTCCTAACTATAGACCCATTACATCATATATCCCATTATTTATACTTTTAGAAAAGACAGGGAAAGAAATTAGCATTAGGCTGCTTCTAATGTTTACCTTTAAAAAGTCCTTGAATTGAAAAATTGGACAATCTGTCTACATTTAGAAATCAGAGGAATATATTTACAGATAAACTCAATGTAATATTTGGCCTCACAAACATGTCACTCGTCACAACTTTCTAACTCACCAACCGGCTTACTCAAGTATTCCTACCAAAGCGAGTCTGAGATCATATCGTGCCAACATTTATTATATGTATAATATTTTCACTGTGCAAAACAGTCTCTTGTGGCTTCACTTCTCTATTGGTCAAGCTGTTATCCAGAGATCTTCCTTAGACTTAAAGTACTAAAAAGATGGCCCAATCCTTTCACCCAGGCAAAAGCCCAAGTCTGCGTAAAACTGTAGTCCATTATTTCCATATTGACATCCAGATAGCTGAAGAATAGTAGTCATTCACATAAATTTGCTCTAAATGTGTGACGATGAATCCCACCCAACCACTCAACACTGATAGATTCATTTTTCTATTTTTACGAGGGTTATTTAAAGTTTTTCTTTGTGCTTTTTAAAACTTCTGTATCTTCTTTTTTTTTTTTTTTTTTTTTTTTTTTTTGAGACGGAGTCTTGCTCTGTCACCCAGGCTGGAGTGCTGTGGCCGGATCTCAGCTCACTGCAAGCTCCGCCTCCCGGGTTCCCGCCATTCTCCTGCCTCAGCCTCCGGAGTAGCTGGGACTACAGGCCCCCCCGCCACCTCGCCCGGCTAGTTTTTTTGTATTTTTTAGTAGAGACAGGGTTTCACCGTGTTCGCCAGGATGGTCTCGATCTCCTGACCTCGTGATCCGCCCGTCTCGGCCTCCCAAAGTGCTGGGATTACAGGCTTGAGCCACCGCGCCCGGCCAAAACTTCTGTATCTTCTTACAAACATATTTTTATGATAATGTATAGGCTCATACTTCACAGATAAAATAGATTTAATCAGAATAAGATACATGTATCTTCCCCTCAATCTGTAAATCTATTATCAAATCTATTTTCAGTATTATTTCTGCTTTACAACTCATTGTAAAACAGACCATACCCCTTCTCAAATCAGTCTCTCCACTTCCTATGCAGACTTGACTACCTCACTCATATGCCTCCCCACAATTCCAGAAGCATACAACCATGTTTTCTTTCTGTGAGAGTCTCTTTTTTCCATATATCTTTCAGTGTTTCCTTAACCTCAGTTATTTTTAACTTCTGTGAATTTTTTATTTCCAATCATTCCAGTGGAATTATTTTTGCCAAAGCCACCAAAACACTACATTTTGAGATGTAATTTGCCTACTTCTATCTGCATCTTTCTTGATTTATCCATATGGCTTAACACAACTGAATCGATTTGCCTTCTTAAAACACTTGTGATACGAGCCACTCAAATTCCTTGCTATCCCATTGGCTGTTTCATTTCAGTCTACTTTACTGAGTCCTTCTCTCCTCAATAACAGATGTGAAATTTCATCAGATCTTGGTCATGTCTCTCCTTGGTTCACCCTTTCTCCCTAAATTCCAGGGAATTAAATACAATACAATCATAAAAAACCCATGAACTTATCTTCCCAGCTATCTTTCAATTAAGCATAAGGAATCTAGTGTCGTGTTCCTTATTTTTCTCTTGTAGTTAATTTGGTACTTTTTTTCTGTAAACCTTTAGAATTTTCTCTTTCTGTGAAGTGCCATCATATTCCGCCTAGCTTTATATCTTTTTTTTAAATTTATTCTCCTCAAAATTCACTTGGGGATTGTCAGGTGAAGATTTATGATCTTCTTCAGCACAATTTTCCCCTTTATTAAGTATTTTATTGTTTTTTCTTTACTTCATTCCCTCTGCTTCCTTCTGAATTTCTTGAAAAGGACAGTAGAGCTACCAAAAAATATCCTTTATCTCATTCCCATATGTTCAATTCAATACATCTTTTTGTCTGCCTCTCTTGCCATGGGATCTAGGAGAATCATTAATTTAATTATTAAATTAATAATTAAATTATCTAGTAGATCATTAATTTGCTCTTGAGGTGAAAACATTAAGCTAATCATTCCAGCTGTTCTTTTAAGAACATACTTTTAAGTATCAAATATCTGTAGTATTCCCATTCATTTTATGGTCTGTCTTTGGTTAATGGTTTCCTATCCATCTCTATGAATTTTCTAACAATATTTGATATAATATACTTTTTAATTTTTTGTGTGCATTATTTTAATTCTACTTCCTGAAGTATTAATTATTCTTTTTGTTTAGTGTCCTTTTATCTCCTTGAAACAGTATTTGGTAATTCTCAGTTGCCTGACTATTTTGTATTTTTTATTCCCTCCTAATCTCTTGGTAAATGCTAGCCCTGATTATAGCAGCTTTTTGAGTGAGTTACATGGTTAATTAAACATGTGATTGTAGTGGAATGAGGATGAGGTAGCTTGTTTGCTTTTGTCACTCCTCCCTGTCTTTGCTGGTATTCACTTCTTTATCTTCCTTTCATAATACCAAATAAAAATGCTAATATTAGCCCACACATTGGTCCTCACCATTGCTGAAGGTAAATTTCTCAAGAAATTGACAGATTGTTGAATGTTGAAAGTAAAATCTGTCAACAAACTAACCTGCGTCAGATGCAAATTCCTCCTTGCACCTTTCATGGTCAGTTACACCTGAGCTTTACATCACTCTGGTATTTATTTATTTGGAGTTTGGAGAACTGGAATTCTATCCTCTTTGAAAATAATGCTCATCTGCACATGTATTGTGTTCGTTTCTACTAATCTTGTTTCTCCTTCAATCTAGAAACATCTGCTTCCTGATTTTAAGTAATTTTACATACTCTTGATTTGTACTTCCTTATATTGGACAGTTGTGGAGCATGTTGGGGGCCAAGAGGGGAGAAAGTTGGTTCAAAAATTGGTAAATACCAATATGTCTTTTTTTATGCACAGAATTGTCAATGACTGGGGCCAAGGGAGGATGTAGATATACATGCCCAGTCCATCATCTTGACCCGAATTATGACATTTATTTTTCCTGGTACCATTCAGAAACATCATATGATTATATCATGAAATGAACAGATTCACACAAAGTATGGCACAGCCTGAGAAACTAAAAACAAATGTGTGCCAGGATGGCTCGTTCATTGAATGTCAGGGAATATTATTCTAGTGACCAATGCAGGAATAACATTGCCCTCAGCTTGACTAAACTATAGACAAGCTTCCCATTGCCTCTATATCCTTGACCTCCCTCTTACCCTGTTCCTTACAGAATACAGATTTTCTGAACACGGAGATCTCTCCTCTACATTTTCTTAGCTTATTTACCTTTGAAAATTTTTATTTGTAGATTCCTTCTCTGCCCCATTAAGTTGTAAATTGTTTTATAAGCCTCTCATAAGTTTTAAAATCCGTGACTGTCTTTCTCAAAGACCTGGGAGCCATCCTTTTGAAATGTAATCAAGGAATATACCATTCCTCCTCTTCTCTGTGGGAGAGTAGGAGCTTAACTTTGGTAGTCACTATCTTCAAGTTGTAAAACTACCTCCTGTCATGAAGTTACAATAAAATTTCCTTTTCCTTTGGGTAAGGCCAGTTCTCACAGATGGCTTAAGATTCCCCACTCTCCAAGCTCTTAAAACTAAACCTTCCCAACCTTTGTTTAAGTGGAGTTGAGTTTATATAGCACGTCTTCCTAATCTCTTTAAGTTTATCCAGTGCAACTTTTGCTTTGGCATCAGTTCAAATTAAATCATTAATTCATCAATATTTGGAGAGAAAAATGCTTAAAGCAATTAAAGTAAAAAATATATCCATCAGAAATCTCTTTCTTCCTTGACTACATTGGCTACTCCTTAAAGTACACAACTAAATTTAGGAAGATCTGTTTTTTTGTTTTTTTTTTTTTTTTTAATGATGTAGAGCATACAATTGGGAAAATGTACATACAAACCATCTGGAAACTCATTCTCTTTCTGCCAAATATCTGTTTCCTATTTTTGTAGACAATGGCCCTCCACCCATTCTAATCTCTGTGTAAGAAAATACGCACAAATAATTGGCAATGTCAGCTCTTTGCCTTTGCTAATATAGAGCATGCTCAATATTTTCAGAAATAATTTGGTTATTTTGGGATTGATGTAACTCTATATGAACTTTTCTTATCACGATATGTTTTCATGAATAAGAGGCACGTTTTGCATAAAAATAAATTTTTTCTTATTACATTTATATCTGAACTTATATTTTGCTTTTCATCAATCTGGTAATAATGGTTGACCCCAAAATGGGATGGAAATATGAATTACTAATTAAGTTTTGAAGTCTATGCTTTCATTTCTATGAATAAAAAATAATAGGCCTGGATGTGGTGTTTCACACATGTAATCCCAGCACCCTGGGGGAGGCCAAAGCAGGTGAATTATTTGAAGTCAAGAGTTTGAGACCAGCCTGGTCAACATGGTGAAAGCCCATCTCTACTAAAAAAAATACAAAATTTAGCCAGGCGTGGTGGTGGGCACCTGTAGTCCCAAGTACTGGGGAGGCTGAGACAGGAGAATCAGTTGAACCTGGGAGGCGGAGGTTGCAGTGAGCTGAGTTTGAGCTACTGCACTCCAACCTGGGAGACAGAGCGAGACTCAGTCTAAAAACAAAACAGAACAACCAGCAGCAGCAGCAGCAAAACAATAATAATCAAACATTATCTATATTTGAGGTAATTTTAGTTGATCTCATGATATATATACATGTAAAGATATGGTTCCTAATTTATTTTTTACAATGAAAGTTGGTAATGAACACATATAACTATAGCATAACATGCAGAGTAAGAAGCTCAAATGTTTGTGATGTAAGCAGTATTCATTAGGATTTAAGAGTAATATTTTAGAGTACTTTAGGATAATACTCCATTGGAGTTCTTTTACAAAGTTATGAGGTGTTCACTTAAAGAGAATTTATATATTTAGCATTACTTATATCTGTGGGGGTAGTATTTGACTTATACACATGATACACTGATGATAATAGAAGAAATGTGAGCAATATAGGGCACTACAGGAAAGTGGTGGGGAAGAAATTACATCCAAAAGACTGCCTCAAAACCCATCTTTGATCCTTCCTAACGTTAATTTAAGGATACTGTTTTTCTCTGAGTATCACTTTCTTCATCTGTAAAATGATAATGATAACATTCATTTCTCAGAATTAGTTGAGGAACAAAAAAATGTATTTTGAAATTTTGTAACTAGCAAATTAATTAGCATGGAAGCTACACAAGTAGAAGCTCAATACATATT
This sequence comes from Theropithecus gelada, assembly GCF_003255815.1. Taxonomy (NCBI): domain Eukaryota; kingdom Metazoa; phylum Chordata; class Mammalia; order Primates; family Cercopithecidae; genus Theropithecus; species Theropithecus gelada. The sequence continues at coordinate 27,393,160 of NC_037685.1, read as the reverse complement.
AGTTCATTCTCTACTAATTCCAACAGATGACATATGAAAAGAATGACATATCATGGTAATAATGGTCATTAATGTGGTATATCTAGAAGATAGGTTGTATCACTAAGTAGATGTAGATGACAAAACTAGGCTACTTTTGAAAGCTTATAAGACCAAGGAAATATATTTGAATGTTTTTATACAGAAAATGGATAACAATGATTTTTTTCATATTTGTTGCCTTGCTTCAGATTTATATTACAAAAAGAGTATTACTGTACCAGTAATAAATACATAGACATATTATGTATATATTTATATAACATTTATGAAGCAAATATTCAGCCAGACCAAAGCAAATATTTTAGTGTAATTTATACCATGAATCAACTGGAATGATTTCAAAACTGATTTTAGGACTATAAACTGAACCTAGCTAAATTTATATATTAGTAATATTATAAGCATGGTGCAAACTCAAAAAGGTAAAGTCATTTTTCTTCCAATGATATCAAAAGTTTCCCCTCCAAAATTGAGAATCTATGGTACTATCTGATTTCTTCAGCACTTGTTCACACTCTGAAATTATTTGAAATAATCACTTTATAAGAATTCAGAGGAAGATGATGCTTTACTTAAAATACATATTATATGTATTTAACCAGATTAGTAAGTGCAACTTATTAACAGATACAAGTTTACTGGATTGTCTAGATGCTACATTAACCCCATTTGGAATAATAACCATGTTGTAAAGAATTTTCTCTTTGTTGAGCACTGTGATAAACTCTTTACAACCATGTATAGCTCATTCATTATCACAAAAATCCTGAGATTATAAATCTATCATTGTTTCTATTTTGTAGAGAGGATATTGAGCTTGGTGATATAAAGTACCTTATCTGAGATTACTCAAATAATAAGTGGAATGAGCCAGAATTCTCCAGAGCTAACACTTATATCCATAGTATTATAGTAGAGATTATTAAGTCCAAGGGTCTTAAGGAGAGGTCAATAATGAGCATTCTTACAGAGCATGTAGAAATAAGCTAGGGTGGGTAATATTCAATGGTCATTTGAAATGGGTTCCGGATGGTGACAGAAGAAAGCTTTAATCAAAAACATATTTAGTGGCTAGCTAAAATAACTGATTTTTAAACAATTATGTTTTTTGTTTTATTTGCATTTTTCCAGCAAGAGTATTCGTAGAATTGTAGAGTAATAATAAAGGACATCTACAATTTCCACCAAATCAACAGTTAAATGTTGCTGGAACAGAAATCACCTCTTGTCAGAGTAATTGTCACTTCTTTACTGTTCTAATTTGTGCGTGCGTGTGTGTGTGTGTGTGTATATATATATATATATATATACCTTTAAGGATAGAAATATATCTTTTTCCACCTCACATAAACTTGCACTGTTTTCAACAATTAAGATTCTGGTGAGAACCAATTGCCTTTTCCACATGAAATAATTTTTGATATCATAGAGCTGATACATATCCTGAAACCTTCCATTGTCTAGGATAATAATTTTGTTCATTATAGGTGAATCTCTAGAACATATCACAATTATCTTTGCTTACCCCTGAATACAATACAGCTTATCATCATACTTCTTAAGATGTGTTGTTCAGAATTTAAATACATACAAAATGAATTACCATATATACATTAAAAGATTTTTTATATATCTGTGGTTCCTTTTCACCAGAAAAAATCATAATGTTGGCTATTCACTCATATTGAATTTTAACCTACAATCATCTGTCTGAAGACAGAATTTGCCTTAAAAATGTTAACTCAATTTGCATGTAAAGTATCAGCTGAAGTACATACTTTATTTGTAATAATTATACTTTTGGCTTTTATTAAAAGCATAACACTTAAAAAGTTTTACATAATTTGATTGTTTAATAATTGAAGATATTTCAATGTCCCTGGAGTTTTTAACAAATTAAAGATTTTAAATCATCAACAGTTATTTCAATCATTTTAATTGAAGGCCTGTGAAGACTTCCACTTAGGGCAGGACCCACCTAAAGATGCAACTCTACTGTCATGCTAAATTAATATTTTAAGTTTTCTATATGATGACAGGAACCATATAAAGCGAAACTAGTCAATGCGGTTAATTAGCTGGGACAAGCGCCCAAAAAGTTTCATGATGTATTATTTCTACTTAGAGATAGGGCACAAAGTTAGTCTTAAAGAGCAATATCAATGACAGTGACAATATATGAGACGTCAGGCAGTGGTAGGAACATGGCTCATGAGAAATCATACTCCCAATGAAAAATAATTTCCATTAAAATGAAAAGAAATGGATCACTGTACTGGCAAAATGAAGGAAGGCAGGAAAGCAGGAAGGCTGTCAGGAAGAAAAGAAAGAAGCAAAGAAGGAAGGAAGGCGGAAAGGAAAAAAAGAGGAAAGGAGGGACAGAGAGTAAGTCTAAAATAAATTCAGGAAGTGCATTGCTTGTGTGTTACTCGCTTCTCTACATAGAAGTCAATCAATGGCTTTGGTCTCTGTATAGTGCAATCCAAAATGACTCTTTTTACAATGTGATGTAAGAGGATATCCATTATAAAACTCGATTTTAAATTCAATGCTATGTTAAAATAATAATAAATTGTGAAAGTGGTACCTGATTTCCCAGTGTTCCAACTCCAGCAGAGAGGTAATTTTCCTTGCAAAATGGAGCACACATTTCACCTTCCTGTATTACCATCTCTGTTGTAGTTGGACTGAACACTTCATTACCTGAATGTGCCGTATTTTCACCTCCAAGATCCCACACAAGCTATTCCTATTCTTGGAACTCTAGTTCCTTTATACTACTGCAGAATACTATTGTTTATTTGAATAGTTTTAACTTAAAATAACATTTCCTACTCAGACCTTTAAGGGATGCAGCAGGTATCTCCTCTGTGCTCCCACATCGTTTTGTAATTTTCTGTATCTTAGCACTTATCATACTGAACAATAATGGACTAAGAGATTTGAGGATGGAGCTTTGTCAGGTCCAGCTTGAATCCCAAGGGTGTGGAGCAGTATCTCCTCAAACCTGACACGATCTACTAAATAAATGATTAAGTATGGAAGAAAATGTGCTATTGCTTTTCCATCAATTTAATTACACATTCTAGAGGAGTCTATTTATGAGGAAACTAAGCATGCTATTATTTCGTATTGATTGTGAACTACCACTAACACATTCTCCTCCTCTTTACACAGACTGCTGCCACACCAATTATCGCCAAAACGCAAGTTCTCCTTCAATTGATCCTTAGAAATACACACAGGTGGGTGCATGCGCGCACACACATACATGTTACAATTTACATTCTCCCTTTCCAGATCATGTTGCGTCTCTTTCTCAACGTGATTAAGCTGACATTTACTATTTTCTGTTTTTACTATTAGGCACTGTTCTTGGTACTGAAGAACACACAGGCATTTAAGACTTATCTCAAGCCCTTCTCAGTGGCTTTCTGACTTATGGAGAAAAGGGAAACAAATAAACAAAAACCAAAACGTAAACCAATTAATACAATGCATTATTTTCTGCTCAATGCTGCTTCAGCTTTCTGTGAAGATATAATAAGAGATTTTGACAAATGCTTTGTCAAAATACAGACACACCATTGGTTGCTGCACCTATACTACAAATAACTTCATTACTTGGAAGAGATAGCACTTAACGTCTTATAATGGAAATATTTTGTTATTAAACCATGACTTTTTCTCTTTTGTCTCTTAGAATCCACATTCTTCTTTTGGGCAACTGCTCCTTCCTGATTCCAAATATATGCCTTTAGAGGGCACTAGCAATTATTTCATTTTACCCTCATCAGCACAGGGAGGGTTTCAAAGGATAATCATGCAACCCAATCCTTGCCAACCAGAATTCTTCACAAAAATTTTTCAAACTGGTCTGTAAAAGTTCTTTTTGTTTGTCTTAAGTGGTACAAATGTAAAGACAGAAGCCTGGTAATTGCCTAAGATTCAGCAACTCACTTGTGGAGAAGTTGGTCTATAAGGGAAATAGTACAGATTCGAAGACAAAGTTTGAATAGAAATGAGTCTCTGCATGTAGTCATAAGCAGCTAGCCATGACGCATCCATACTGTATGAGTTATTAAATGTTGTTTTAGAATACAGACTAGTTTACATTTGTATTATATGAGAATTAGATTAGTGCAAAGTGTAAGCAAAAGAATTCTTACTAATACATAGCACATTGATTGTGATTACATCACAAGTAGCCACATATAGCCAAAGTCATATATGTGCAACATTTTGTGTATTGATTATACCTCAATAAAGAAAACAAATTGTGTGTGTGTGTGTAGGTGGGTGGGTGGATGTATTAGTCCATTTCCACCCTGCTGATAAAGACATACACAAGCCTGGGTAATTTACAAAAGAGTTTTAATTGGACTTACAGTTCCACATGGCTTGGGAAGCCTCACAATCATAGTGGAAGGCAAGGAGGGGAAAGTCATATCTTACGTAGACACAAGTAGGCAAAAGAAGAACTTGTGCAGAGAAACTCCCATTTTTTTAAAATGATCAGATCTCATGAGACTCATTCACTAGCGAGAGAAAAGCACGGGAATGACCCACACCCATGGTTCAGTCATCTCCCACTGGGTCCCTTCCACAACAGGTGGGAATTATGGGAGCTACAAGATGAGATTTGGGTGGGAACACAGAGTCAAACCATATTAATGGGTGGGTATGTATATCAGGCACCTCATAACTGATTGAACCAAGGCAGCCCAAGCAGTGAGAGGTGCTTCACGGGGAAAGTTGCACATGGACACAAAGGGCAAGTTGTTTCTTATAAAGATTTGCAGTGCGTGCCTTCTAGCTAATATGGATTTGTGAACAAAAGAAGACACAAAGTAGGAAGAGAAGATACAGAAAGATACAGGAATAATGAATTCCATGAAGATACTGAGAGGGAAAGTGAATTTTATTCTTGATAACTTAGATTAGATGCAATTATTTGTGTGATTTTTCTGTATTTCATAGTTTTGCCTTTAATTATATTCTGATATTTCTCTGACTTACAACTAAAACAATTTGAGTAGAATATCTATGAATATTTTGACCATGAATCTCCAGTCTCTTTCAAATAACAAAATGTTAAGATATGACAACAAAAATAGAGAAAATCAACTATTATAGATTCACACTGATCTTATGAATGCATCATTGGCTACAGATAGCATTATTTTTCTTTTTAATGGAGAAAGGACAAATATCGAATATGCCTTGTAAAGTTTTTAGTTGATAACACACAAAAATCTAAATGAATTTGTAACCTAGTTTTCTATAACCTACTGAAACTACTTCTATTCTCCATGATGCTTTTCCTTAAGGCAGAAATACTTAAAAGTGCTCAAACTCATAGGTCATATTGTATTTAAAATATTTTCTCACCAAATGATACCCATTTAGAGATATTCTGAAAATATTTTAACTCATTAGTATATGATAGACTCTGATTATATGGTAGTAAACTAAGATTGATATATATATTCCTGGTCTTCAGAGATAGTATATCTTGTAACAGAAAAATACAGACATACGTAGATAGAAACAGAAAGTAAGTATAAATAGAAGTAAATAGATATAAATAGATAGATATAAACAGAAAAAGCAAATAAAAAAATAGCTAGGGACTAAAATAGATCCATAAGAAAATCAATGGTATATAGTGAAAGAAAGTCCAACTTGGAGGCATATTAGACATGATTATTAGATAAGTTTTCTCTGGATTAAAAGAAAAAAACATTAAATTTGAGAACTGAACCAAATAAAGGAGGTGGCCCTGAACCAAAGGTTAAAGTTTTTTGAAAGAGGGAACATAGGCCAGGCACAGTGGCTCACACCAGTAATCCCAGCACTTTGGGAGGCCGAGGCACGTGGATCATGAGATCAGGAGTTCGAGACCCACCTGCCCAATATGGTGAAACCCTGTCTCTACTAAAAATACAAAAAGTAGCCAGGTGTGGTGGTGTGTACCTGTAATCCCAGCTACTCAGGAGGCTGAGGCAAGAGAATCACTCAAATCCGGGAGTAAGAGGTTGCAGTGAGCCAAGATTGTACCACTGCACTGTAGCCTGGGTGAGAAAGCAAGAGCCCATCTCAAAAAAAAAAAAAAAAAAAAAAAAACCAAGTGAAAAGGCCTGGAGACAGAAAATACATGGGTTTTGCAAACAACCAAAAGAAGCCAAGAGTAGGAGAGAAGTTCTAGATTAAGGTTGCAGTGGTAAACTGAAAAAGTGATAAATCACAAAAGAACATGGAGAACGTGGCAAGGAGGTTTGACTATATTTTAAATAAAATGGAAATTGCAGGGTGCACATGATGTGAATTACGTTTTTTTAGGCGTTACTTAGATATTTTATGGCAAATAAATTGTGTAAGAGCAAGAGGGAAGGCAGGAAGATCTTGCAGGTGGCCATTTCAGCACCTTGAATATAAAATGTTGTATCTGGGATTCAAATTATAATAGACCTGTACACAAGGTTTTAAGATAGATATTCAAGATTCATATTTGGAGGAAGTACTAGAGCTTGCTGGGAGCTTAGATAAAGACATTAAGGGAAAACAAGCTATCCAGGATGACCACCAAGTTCCTGGTGACATTAGTTAGACTGTGGTGTTGTGAACTAAAACAGGGACACTTAAGGGAGGAATACTGAGTGTCGGAGGAAGATGGAAAAAGTAATGATCTTGAGAGTGAGTGACCCAGGAAGAAAAGCCTAGCAGCAAATTAAATGAATAAGTATGAAAATTGGAGGAAAGATCTATACTGAAATTTTTGCTTTGTTAAAGAAAATACTTCTGGTAATAGAAACTGTCAAATAGAAATACAATATAGAGACATCTAGGAAAGAAACTAAGAATCAAAAGGTAAATACCACCCACTGATCAACCCTGGAATAATTAAGAATGTGTTCAAGAAAGTAAAGTAAGAGAAATAGGAAAGAAATGAAATGGTCTAATAGATAACAGGATATAATTTGCTGATATGTAAAATGAAACAAATATAAGACCAAAGTCTCAATTTCATACAATTTTAGAGGTGACAGCACACGGGCATTAGTAAAATTGAAAACTTGCTAAGTTTTGGTCATGTTTTAGAAAGTATACACCTACTGTTTAACTTTTTGAGTTGAAATTAAAATACTCTCATCAATAATGTTGGCTAACATTTATCTTACGTTATAAATATTATATACTCATATATGAGTGTACACCACTTATAGGTTACTTGTTAATTTTAGCATACTCTTACCATCTTGAATTAATATTCTGACTTTATTTTTGCTCTGTATAGTTTTCTCCATTTCCAAATTCATTAGTGTATCTATTCATTAGTGTATATATAACATATATAATACATATATTTATTATATATAACATTTACTATATGTTTATTACATGTAACATATATCATATATATAACATACTATATATAACATGTATAGCATATTTATTATATATAACATGATATATAACATGCAACATATACAACATATATAACAAATATATAACATGACATTACATAAACATATGACATATGTTACATATCATATGTTATATGTATTATATGTATATATATTTTTTGAGGTAGAATCTCGCAGTGTCACCAGGCTGGAGTGCAGTGAGTGGCGTGATCTCGGCTCATTGCAATCTCCACCTCCCTGATGCACGCGATCCTCCTGACTCAGCTCCCAAGTACTTGGGACTACAGGTGCTCACCACCACGGCTGGCTAATTTTTTGTATTTTAGTAGAGATGGGGTTTCACCATGTTGGTCAGGATGAGCTCCATCTCCTGACATTGTGATTTGCCCACCTCGGCATCCCAAAGTGCTGGAATTACAGGCTTGAGCCACTGCGCCCGGCCTCATTAGTATATTTTTTAACGCACCTTAAAAATGTTTTATTTCTCTAAAACATTTTTTATTAGAAAAGTAATCTGGACATAGGTCTATACATATAAAATTATTGGTTTGTGCAACAAACCCTTGTGCTTTTTCAGGTATAGAATTGTATTTACTATTCAATTTATTTTCTAAAAATTGAGCTAAAAGACTTCATATTTAAGCCAATTTTGTTAACTTACAGTTTTCTGACACAATCTTCCAACTTAAAATTTATATTGTCAGGGTTAAAATTCTATGAATTTCGTTAACTTGCTCATTGTCCTCTTGTTCTAATTTCTGGAAGAGCTGTAGCAAAGTCCTTTATTAAGGTGTGATTTTTATATTAGTGAAGCCTTAATAAAATCATGTCAAATTATCTAAACCAATACAAATATATTTACATGGATATGGGGGCACAGATGTGTAGATACAAATACATTACATACGTTTTCTTGATCATTCTGGCATGAACTTGACAAAAACTTCAGGAGTTTTTTGTAATAACTACACATAACACTAATACATATATAAAATATAGAAAACTACTCAACTCATTCTATGAGACTAGCATGTCCTCAGTACCAAACATAGATGAAGACAGTGATTTTTTTAAGTGCAGAGTAATGTGTTTTATTCTAACAACCAAATACATAATTTTGATATCATTGTATATAGAGACATAAGTCAGATTTTTAATAGCTGAATGATCTTGGGCAAATTATTTGGACTCTTGAAGCTTCAATTTTGTTAGCAATAAATTATGTAAAAATGATTGTATTAAAATTTCCTTCAAATTTGTATGAACCCTTACTACCTTTTTAGAGTGACTTTATCAGCCCTGGAAGGCACATCTTTATATATTCTGTGACTTTACATAAGAACCCTAAACCAGTTGGCTGGATAAGCATGAATATACTCAACAAGGAGTAGTTTATACAGGTCTTGAGCAATGACAATATTAAATTTAACAATGAGTTATTAAGTTGTCTGGACCGGAGCGATCATGTACATCTAGAGTCGAGGGCCAATTTCTGATTAGCCACTTTCTTATTTAGTCCTATATGTGTTCACTCTACATTTCCTATCTTTATGTTCCATGAGATACATTCAAAACTTTTAAATATGTATATTATCATTTTGGGCCTTAACCTTCTTTGAAGGCTTTATTTTCCCTTGTAACAAAACTATGAGTAATCAAGTAATGACACTAAATGTATAGGATTATTATGTATGTATGTGACCAAACATTCCAAAAATATTATTCCATAAATATTATTTAAGTACCTATGTTTATAATAACATATGTATACACTTAGTAAACATGTGCTGTAGTAAAGAAATTATAGTAGTTGTGCAACATCAGGTGGTAGCAGCAGAGGGAGAGAGGTCACTGGACCCTGGACATATTTTGAAGGCAATGCCATGATTAATTCCTGGCACAGTGAATATCAGCTGCCAAAGATGTGAAGATCCAAGGAAAAGCAGCAGGGAGAATATTAATGCTATTTAATTAGATAAGAAAGTAGAAGGTACAGTTGGTTTTGGAATGGAAGAACGAAAAAAGTTGAGTTTCACACATTATAATTTAGATATTTAGAAAGATTCAAGTAGAATTGTTCTGCAAATATTTGGATATATGAAGTTAGAGTTCAGACAAATGGTCTGGCTGGAGATATCAGTTGTAGTTACTGGCTTAGAAATGGTACTTACACACATGAAACTGGATGACATCATCGGAGGAGAAAGTGCAGCTACAGAAGATTAGAGCACCAACTGCTAAGCCCCGGAGCACTTCAACATGAACAGCTTTGAGGATACACAAGGAATAACAAATCTGAGTTAAGCAGCCTGCTAAATAAGAAGAAAAAACAAGAGATGGTGCTGTTCTGAAAGCAAAAGTGAACAAGGTCTTTGAAGAAGTAATTAATGATGTCAAATGCTGATGAGATGAGAATTTGGCAATAGAGATGTCATCTGTGAACTCAGGAGGAGGTACCTCATTTTCTGTGTGCATTTTGTGAGCATGCGTATGTGTGAGTGTGTGTTGGGGGAGTTGTGTGTTTGCAGCAGGAAGTAATCGGGATTCAAGGGACAAATAAGTCATTTATTAAATACATTCTTTCACATTAGAGAGAGAACAATAACTTCTATTAACAAAATGTAAAGAACCACATTTATGTTCATTAACAAATATCCGGAAATATAGAATTCAGCTAGTTCTCTAAAAGCTCAGAAAATATTGCAGTTTGAAGTTTATAGAATTGCCCAGAAAAACTTAACTGATTCAAGAATTGTAATCTTACCATACATACCTGAAAAACCGGACAAATAATGTTTTGAGATATTGGACAATGGACCTCAAAGGCCTGGGATACCTGAAAGAAAAAAAAAAAAAAATGGGATAAGTCCTACAACTTTCCTAGATTGCTGCAGAAATCAGTCTCTAAACCTGAGCAAAGGTATATGAAACTAGTCTAGTGATCTTGCTGAGATGAGGATGCAGATATTAGGGTATAGAAAGGAAAGGTTAAGATGGCTATTATTTGTATAGCAGAATACTAGAGATAAAGAAGCTGCATAAACAAAAACAGATCATGAAAAACTACCCAGGGAAATCTCCCCATATCTTTTGGTAGAGTACTAATCCCTGTATGCATGGGTGAAGTTTCAAGACCAAAGAAAGCACCACTGGCATGCAAGCAAACAATTTTTACTAGACAGAAAGCAGAGATCTGATACTCCATAGGATATTAAGTAGAATCTACAGAACAACTGTGTTTAGTAGTACAGCTATAAATGTGTAAAAGTAGGGGCTGCTCCATATTTGTCATTACAAAAACTCAGAAGCAAATGAATCCCAAGTAATTTACCTAACAGTGTAACAAATTTTTTATTAATATTATTCATATGTAATAGTAGGTTACTATATGATAAACTAAAAATAAAAATATTTAAAATATTTTATGAGATTAACAGTAGATTATTTACAACAGAAAAAAAGATAAGTGAACTTGAAGACATACTAGCAGCAACTATCGAAAAGGAAACAGAGTAAGGGATAGAGACACTATTAAATTAGTAGGTAGATGTTTCCTGCTTTGTTCTTTTTGCTTAGTATTTCCTTAGCTATTTCAGCTCCTTTTTGGTTCCGTATGAATTTTAAAATAGCTTTTTCTAGTTCATTGAAGAATGTTTTTGGTAGTTTGGTAGGAATAGTATTGAATCTGTAAAATTTTAGGCATTATGGCCATTTTAACAGTATTGAGTCTTCCAATCCATAAGCATGGAATGGTTTTTCATTTGTTTGTATCATCTCTGATTTCGTTGAGTAGTGTTTTGTAATTCTTATTGTAGAGATGGTTGCCCTCCCTAGCTTATCATCTGCAAAGAGGGATACTTTGACTTCCTGTCTTCCTATTTGGATGCCTTTATTTCTTTTCTTGTCTGATTGCTCTGGCCAGGACTTTCAATACTATTGAAAGGAATCAATATTATTCCTTCAATACTATTGAAGGGAATCCTTGTCTTGGGCCAGTTTTCAAAGGGACCATTTCAGATGACGTTGGCCTGTGTGTTTGTCATAGATGGCTCTATTTATTTTGAGCTATGTTCCTTCAATGCCTGGCTTTTGGAAAGTTTTTAACATAAAGGGATGCTGAATTGTATTGAAAGCCTTTTCTGCATCCATGAAGATAATCATGTGGTTTTTGTCTTTGGCTCTACTTATGTGATGAATTACAATTATTAATTTGCATATGTTGAACCCACCTTGCATCCTATGTATAAAGCCTACTTGATCATGGGGGATTAGCTTTTTAATGTGCTGTTGGATTAGGCTTGCTAGTATGTTGGTTGAAAATTTTTGCATCAGTGTGCTACTTAACTTCAAACTACACTACAGGGCTACAGTATTAAAAACAGCATGGTATTGGGACAAAAGCAGACACGTGGACCAATGAAATAGAATAAAAAGCTCATTGATAAGTCTGCGAACCTGTGGGCATCTGATCTTTGACAAAACCGGAAAAAAAAAGCAATGGGGAAAAGATTCCTTATTCAATAAATGGTTCTGGGATAACTGGCTAGCCATATGCAGAACATTGGAACTAGGCCCCTTCTTTTACCACATAAAATAATTAACTCAAGATGGATTGAAGACCTAAATTTAAAACCCCAAACTATAAAAACCCTGAAAGACAACTTAGGCAATACCATTCTAGAGACAGAATTGGGCAAAGATTTCATGACAAAGATGTCAAAAGCAATTGCAGCAAAGGTAAAAATTGACAAATGAGATCTAATTAAACTAAAGCACTTCTGCACAGCAAAATAAACCATCATCAGAGTGAATAGAAAACCTGTAGAATGGGAGCTGGAGCCATTATCTTTAGCAAACTAACACAGGAAAAGCAAAGCAAATACTGCATGCTCTCACTTATAAGTGGGAGCTAAATGATAACACAAGGACACAAAGAGGGGAACAACAGTTGCTGGGGCCTACCTGAGGTTGAAGGGTGGGAGGAAGGAGAGGAGTGGAAAAAAGTAACTGTTGAATACTAGGCTTAGTACCTGGGATACAAAACAATCTGCACAAAACACCCGCATGACAGGAGTTTGCCTATATCAAAACTGCACATATACCTTTGAACCTGAAATAAAAAGTTTTTTAAAAATTAGCAGAGCATCAGTGTATCAGTGTATTTTCATACTGCTGTGAAGAAATACTCAAGACTGGGCAATTTAATGGACTCACAGTTTCACATGACTGGGCAGACTACACAATCATGGCAGAAGGCAAAGGAGGGGCAAAGGCACGTCTTATATGGTGGCAGGAAATAGAGAGTGTGCAGGGGACCTGCTCTTTTTTAAAATCACCAGATCTCATGAGACTTATTTGCTATCATGAAAACAGCATGAGAAAAACCTGCCCTCGTGATTCAATTACCTCCCAACCATCCCTTCCATGACATGTGGGGATTATGGGAGCTACAGTTCAAGATGAGATTTGGGTGGGGACCCAGCCAATTATCATTGTGGAAGGGGAAGCAGACACATCCTTCTCCACATGGTGGCAGCAAGGAGATGTGCGGAGCGAAGTGAGGGGGGAAAAATCCCTTATAAAAACATCAGATCTCGTGAAAACTCACCATGGTGAGAACAGCATGGAGGTGACCATTCTGGGATTCAGTTACATCCCAACGGGTCTCTCCCATGACACATGGGGATTATGAAAGCTATTATTCAAGATGAGATTGGGGTGGGGACACAAGCAACCATATCAATTAGTATTTGAGGAATAAAATTTACTAGTCTAATAGATATGCAATTGGAATATTGAAAAAAAGTCTAGGATAAGGCAGAAAATAATATTTGAAGAGACACTGACAGAGAATTATCTAAATGTGATCACAACTAAATCCACAGATCTAAGAAGTTTCGTTATCTGCAAGCATAGTAAACATACAGAAAATGATATCAAGGCACATAATAATAAAATTGTTGAATATAAGTCATAAAAAGAAAAAAGCAGCAGGAAAAAAACTAATAACAGAGAGAGGGAAAATGGTATATCATGACATAGCCAACTTTGTGTCAGAAGCTATTCAATATTGAGAAAACCAGAACACTACCACAGAACAAAAGAAAAATCTGTCTAATTTAGAATCCTATTCACAATGAAAGTATATTTTAAAATGTAGGCAAAATAAAACCTTTTTAGAATTAATGTATTACCAACAGACATGAATATAAGAAAAGCTGAAGGAAATTCTTCAGAGTGAAGTAAAATATTTTAAGGAAATTTGGATCTATACAAAGGAATGAAGACTTACAGAAAGTTACGTGGCTGAATAGAAATCTTTCTTCTCATTGTAATCACTTTAAAGTCAATTGATTGAAAGGAAATTACAACTGATGTTTCATGAGGCTTATAAGCATATGATACATAAATAAGTACAGAAGTAAAGTGCAGGCTAATAGTACAGATAAGGAGATAACTGAAGGTACAGTACACTTAAAGATTCTTACACTTTAACAACTGCTTAATGTTGTTTAAATAGCGTTAGATAATATTTCACACTAAATACTATTTAAACTAGTTGTTTGAATCTAATATTTAATATTACTTGATGTTATGCAGTTTAAGAGTTTCTCAATCTTGGCCGGGCGCGGTGGCTCAAGCCTGTAATCCCAGCACTTTGGGAGGCCGAGACGGGCGGATCACGAGGTCAGGAGATCGAGACCATGCTGGCTAACACAGTGAAACCCCGTCTCTACTAAAAAATACAAAAAATTAGCCGGGCGAGGTGGCGGGCGCCTGTAGTCCCAGCTACTCGGGAGGCTGAGGCAGGAGAATGGCGTGAACCCAGGAGGCGGAGCTTGCAGTGAGCTGAGATCCGGCCACTGCACTCCAGCCTGGGTGACAGAATGAGACTCCGTCTCAAAAAAAAAAAAAAAAAAAAAGAGTTTCTCAATCTTGACACTACTGACACTTTGGCTTAGATAATTCTTTACTATGGAGGGCCCTTCTGTGCATTCTAAGATGTTGAGCAGAATCTCTGACGTCTACCCATTGAATGTCATTAGCGCACACACTTCCTGTCCAATATGAAAACAAAAAAAATCCCAGACTCTGACAAATATATCTTGAGGACAGTGTCACCTGTAGTTGAAAATCACTGCTTTAGAATAATGAAAATGTAAATAAAAGAGGGAAAGTAAAGTGAAACACTAGAATATAATATTATTCCAAAAGAAAACATGGAAAGTTTTTTTTTTTTTTAAAGTAGATGAGACAAGTGGAAAACAGACGTTGGACTCAAACCCAATCATATTAAAAAGTACATTAAAAAGTAGAGTAGTCTTTCTATGACAGCCCCTCCCTAGGTCTCCTCTGTAACAAATCTTGACAGAGATTATGTCCTGCTCCCAAGATCGAGGGAACATCTTTGCAGGTCTGGTTCCTCCTTTCCACTCTATGAATTAGATTTAGCTATAATAATACCACTGCACCTCTGCCAATTCACAGAATTCTTTTGGGCTGGCTTACAATAAGTCTCCCTCCAATTCCTGCTTTAGAAAATTAGGAGTTTATGTAATAATCAGTGTGTACAACTCAGACACCCTCAACTCTGTGTGACACTCTCAAGCAGCTAAAAGGGCTGGGCCGCAACAAGGTTTCAGCATTTGATTGGAATTTAGAAGAATAGTTGCAAAGACATTTGAACTCTTTGAGCTCAAAGTTTGAACTCATTAGGGCTCAATCTTCTCACATTTTTATATAAAATACTGGGTTTGAAACATATTATCCAGTGATATAAAATGGAAAGGTATGTTTATATGATGTTTCTGTGACTTAAAATTAGCTATATTGGGGTATGGTTTTAATGTTAATGAATAGATAAAATTCTCATACTTTTGAACTCCCTTTAAAATAATCTATGTAGGATTCTGAGAGGCCAGGGGTTCAAGACAAGCCTGAGCAACATAGGGAAAGCCAGTTCCTGTAACAAATAGAAATGAAAATTAGCTGGGCATAGTGACGTGTACTTATAGTCCTAGCTACTCTGGAGGCCGAGGCAGGAGGATCACTTTTCCCAGTAGTTTCAGGCTATGGTGAGATATATGATAGTGATTTCGTGAGGTCAAAATTTATACTTTAACTGCTTAATAGAATTATAAAAAAAGGATTAGAACTCTCCATCTGACAAAATAAGCAAATGTCTAAATTGGACATTAATGGATGGCATTTCTTTAAAAAATTACAATTTATAGGCCAGGCACGATGGCTCCTACCTGTAATCCCAGCAGTTTGGAAGGCCGAGGTAGATGGATGGCTTGTGCTCAGAAGTTTGAGACCAGCCTTGGCAACATGAGGTGACCCTGACTCTACAAAATGTACAAAAATTAGCAGGGTGTGCTGGTATGCACCTGTACTCCCAACTACTCAGGAGGCTGGGGTGGGAGGATCACTTGAGCCCAGGAGGTGGAGGCTGCAGTGAGCCAAAATCATGCCACTGTCAGGTAGCAGAGTGACACCATGCCCCCCCCCCAAAAAATAATAAAATTACAATTCATATAACTGGCTAAATTGTATGTATTTATTCTATCTAGGCTATTGAAATAAGTGCTTGCAAAGTGATTTAAAAGCATGACACTCAGAAGCATTTTTATTACTATGAAGTATAAGATGGGATAAAAATAAGGAATAAGGTGACATCCTTAACACTGTAATACAAAGAAAACTTAAATGGGCTGGTAATATGGTTTGAAGGGTAAGTTATTCAAAAGCCAATATAAGAGGAAAAAAATACATATTTGAATTTAAGGACATAATTTTCCTACCCATTTTGGTAGTACAGAGTTTATGATCAGGTATATACCTGAAAAAAAATTGAGCCAAAGAATGGTTCATAAACTACATAATGTAGCCTTGAATATGATAGGCACTTGATATTAATCTTATTCTTTCATATTAAGAAACTTTAGTTTTCATTGCCTTTCTTTTCAGCACATTTAATCTATTCTTCCTGAGTGATATACTGCCAAAGGATAAAATGTAGAATCTGAAAATAATGTTACAATCCTTTAAGAAGCTATAGTTCACCATTTTAAAAGAATGATATATAGACAATGTGAAAAAAATCTACCAATTGAGCCTGAGAATTCCAAATTTTTAGAAGCCAAAAGACAGAGTCCCAAAATAGGTCATAATACTAGAGAGAATTTTCTTTGCCAAATTTGTCGATCACAAACATGCTTCAAGTACAACACTGCAGTGTTTACATTTGGCAATAATCTTTTCCAGTATTTCGAGTTGTACCTTATGTTCTGTTTTTGGTATTTTTGTACTCCTGGTGTGCCAAACACTACAGTAGATGATAGGCAAGTCAAACACAACCCGCCTTCACAAACATGCATATTAAGAAGAGGAATGAAGGAACATACTTCTGAAATTTAAACTGAATTTATTGTGATTTCAGAAAGAGGAATAACTATTGAAGGTAACTGCAAAGTCATTTGCAAGTCTTAGTAAAGCTGTCCCAGCACAGCATGTGTGTGTTTTCTTAATTTTCAGGATTTTTAGACCCTTCAATGATTTGAGCTGCACGGTGTATTTCATCAAATAAAGGGGTCTCTGACATGTGAATTTCTCTTAACTCTTAAAGAGCCATACCATTTATGGAAATGTCAAGAAATGGTTGGGTGTTGGGTAGGCTTTTGATTTTTTTAATTAAAGACCATACTTTATTTTAATTTTGTTATTAGTTTTCCCCTAATTTCCTTTGTTTTTTCCCGTTTTAGAGTCACATCCAAGACACCACATTGCATTGTCATCATATTTTTTTAAGCTATTCAAGGCGGTAACAGTTTCTCAGGCTTTCCCTGCATTTGATGACCTTGACATTTTTTGAGGAGAACTGGTCAGATGTTTTGTAAAATGTACCTCAGTTAAAATTTGTCTAAATTTTTTTTGCATGGTAAGATGGTGGTTATGGGTTTTTGGCGGATGACCACAGAAGTGAAAAGCCATTATCACCACATCATATCAAGGGTTTGTGCTATTAACATGACTTCACTGTTAACCTTAATCACTTGGCTGAAAGAGGCTTGCCAGGTTTCTGTACCATAAAATAACGACTCTCACTTTTTTACTGCAATCTCTGGAAGAAAGTCACTATGCAAATCCCATTCTTAAGGGATATAAAATTATGTCTCCCCTCCTTCAGTGGGGAGAGTATCTACATAAATTATATGAAACCCTATAAAGAAAATTTGCCTCCACTATCCCATTTATATGTCCAGTGATTTATTTATATCGGTATGAACTCATGGGTATGCATTTTATGTTTGAGTTTTAATACGCTATTTTTATTGCTCAAACTTCCCCAGCTTTAGCCAGTGAGAGCTCTTTCAGTTGTTTACTGTTCCCCTTTGACACACCTACATCATTGCATTTAAATTTACTATGTTCTTAGTTTCTGGTCCTATAAGATATTCAAGGTTCATCTTTTATATTTCATATCCCTGCCCTAGCATCAGCCATTTCTCCAAGTAGCCCTAGTTCTTTTTATTGGAGAGTAGTATTAGAGACCAAGTGTTGGATCTGCTTGTTGTTACTGGTGCATTGTTGGTTCTGTGAACAGAACTATGGAATATGTGTAAGTATACCAAGCTTACACACAACAATATTTATAGTTATTTCTCTAGCATCTGTATTTATATTACATTATACATGAGTTCATACTGATGCCTACAACTCTAATCCAGTAACATAGGATTTATTCCAGCCTTCTTCCCTTTTATGTCTGTAGCTTCACCCTTTTAAAAATAACCTGGTTTCCTCCTTCCGCTATCCTTGTCATTATTTGTTCAATACCAGTGTACATGCCGAGTGGTTTCAGAATTATCAAGCCATATGTAGTAAACTTTTAAGTTATAGATCCTAGATGGCACAGTGTTAGTGCATATGAGGAAAGAGTTCTAGTTTCAGTCAACTTGACAATGATTTTGTTTCTACATTCTTTTCAAGAATGCCAATCTTGAGGTTCATAATGCAGTTTTAGCTATAATTAAGTGCATATTTGATGGGCAATCTCTCAGAAACTGCAAGTATTTTAAAGTATATCCTACTATTAATGAAGAGTTCAGTAAATATAGTACTTCTATTACTTATTTCATGTTCTATTAGCATTTGAAGCTGGTAGATACTATAATGGGAAATTATACGAATTCAACTTTCTTAACATCCATAGCATATTTTCCTACCATTATCTTCCAAGCTCTTAAATCCCCTTAAATAAAAACACATGAAATTTGCATTTAATATTAGATTGGTGCAAAAGTAATTGCGGTTTTTGCCATTACTTTTAATATTCACATAGGTAATACTATTGTAAATATATTGTACATATCAGGCTGGAGTGCAGTGGTGCCATCTTGGCTCACTGCAACCTTCGCCTCCTGGGTTCAAGTGATTCTCCTGCCTCAGCCTCCTGAGTAGCTGGGATTACAGGCACCTGCCACCATGCCCAGAAATGGGTTTCACTCCGTTGGCCAGGCTGATCTCGAACTCCTGACCTCATGATCCACCTGCCTTGGCCTCCATATATATATATATATATATACACACACACACACACACACACACACAATTAGCTCAATTGGTTTCTAATGTTAAATACAACTGTGATAGTTAATTTTATGTGTCAACTTGACTGGGCAAATGAACGATAACTTGAGTGTGTCTGTGAGGTATTTCTACAAACAGTGAGCACTTTTTTTTTTTTTGAGATGGAGTCTCGCTCTGTCACCAGGCTGGAGTGCAATGGAGCTATCTCGGCTCACTGCAACCTCTGCCTCCTGTGTTCAAGCAATTCTTCTGCCTCAGCCTCCCAAGTAGCTGGGCTACAGGTGCACGCCACCATGCCTTGTTAATTTTTGTATTTTTAGTAGAGATGGGGTTTCACTACTTGGCCAGGCTTGTCTCGAACTCCTGACCTCGTGATCCGCCTGCCCTGGCCTCCCAAAGTGCTGGGATTAGAGACATGAGCCATTGTGCCAGGCCAACAGTAAGCATTTGAATCAATAAACTAAGTGAAGACGATCACCTTCACTAATGTGGTCACACCTCACACCTTTCCAGGGCCTGACTAGAACAAAAAGATGCAGGAAGAACAAATTCTGTCTTTGTCTTCATGAGATATTTATCTGGAGATTGCTAATGCAATAATCAACTCAAACTCTGAAAAATTGTCTTGATTACTGATAAGTCATGAGGAGGTTTATTTTTATAATCAGTCAGTTTATGAATGGCCAGCACATTCTTATCAAGTAATCTATTCTATGTAATTGTTGTCCTCGGGCTAGTACTTCTGTTAAACAATTGGAAATTTTCTAGGACTCAGGGATAAATCTATAATGTGTGCATTCACAGCTCTGTTTCACAAATTTAACTATAAGAGTAAATAATTAAATTTGAAAGTCTCCATAAACTATCTATTTGAATAAATCATGACATATACTTCTAAAACATTGGCTTTCAGACTAAACTACTACAGTGAGTATTTTAAAACTCATTTAGGTATATAAAGTTATTTAAGACTGATACTAAACTAGTATAGTACATATCTCTTTAGAATAATAGAAATGTTCTAAATTTGACATACTGTCTTTATCTCGGATTATTTAATTATATATTCTTTAAGGTCGGGGGAAAACCTCTATTAATTTTATTTAAATGAAAACATTCTCAGAGTCTAGGGAATGATAATTACTATTAATTATTAATAGTAATATGGTAATGATTATTACAATAACTTGCAATTGTTATAATATACTTCATCATGTGCTTTATAATTTATGCATCTTGTATAAATGGTTTAAAGTAGTATTAAGTAAACAGTTCACAAAAGGTTATATCAACTAGTGCTTAGTTTTTTTATTATTTAAAAATGAGATGTGTAACAACTTTTTTTTTTTTTTTTTTTTTTTTTTTTTTTTTTTTTTTTTTTTTA